>NW_017805820.1:2193652-2309846 GCF_001891065.2 Hippocampus comes
AGAGAGAGAGAGAGAGAGAGAGAGAGAGAGAGAGAGAGAGAGAGAGAGAGAGAGAGAGAGAGAGAGAGAGAGAGAGAGAGAGAGAGAGAGAGAGAGAGAGAGAGAGAGAGAGAGAGAGAGAGAAGGAAAATGACAGAGCCGGCTCTCGTGGGAGGGTGCCGGCTCTCATCGTTCACTTCAGAGAGCCGGCTCTTTGTACCAGCTCGTTCGCGACCGACACATCACTCGTACCCGATTGTTCTCCGAACGTGGTAACGAACGCAAGCCTTCCGAAACGGTGGCATCCCCCGAAGAGCGAGCTAAAAGTGGGCTATAATGCTCTTAGCGAGCTCTGAACAAACAATGGCTTTAAGTTGAAGGCTTTCATGCACTTTTCGATCTGTAGAGGCCGTCTGGGCTCTTTTGTCTCGGCGCACGCCATCTGTTCGCCGCATTAGCGACGGCTTTAACAACACTTCGAGTCTCCTCCTTTCGCCCAGGATCAACTAAACCCAACATCGACGAGTCTTGCCGTGTTTATTTTTTGCGGGCTCGCCGAGTTAAGAACATTACAGTGTGTCAGTTGAGCCCAACCGGTCTGGTTGACCGGCGACGTCATCGCCTCCGCGTCTGTTCCCACTTTTTGGGAGCAACATAACGGCGTTCGCTCGGTCGGAGAAGTCATCCAGGATGCTCGCCTCTTGCCCCGCAGTCTGTCAGCCGTCGCCGCCGAAACTTGGTCTGCACGTGAAGAGTGATCTGGGCCATGTTGGCACGAGCGATGCTGTTCAAGAGAGCGCAAGATGACTCTGAAGCTGGAATTGCCAAATGAGTCTAAGTGTTGCTCGTGGTTCGCTTGAAGGTAGCTTCAGGCTAACGCCAGTTAGCCCTCTTCGCCTTTTGACTTGAGGCAAAATGGAAAGTAACTTTCTGGAACCGTCTGCCATTTGCTTCCAACATTTTCAATTTTCCTTTATTACTGGCTCCGTTTTTAAATGATATGCATGCATTTTCTGTCGGCTTTGTTTGCATTTTAATGCGTTCTCGTTGAACCGTACGAGTTCCTGATAGCTAACAATGCGTTGTCATGACGACCTGACTGAAGCGGCAGGTGTCCGGGACCACCCCCACGAGATGGATTCAGTACGTTGTTTTCAAAACTTGAAATCATGTTCTTATGTTCTGTCTAAGATCGGACTCCAGTAGGATGTCAACATTTGCCGGTAAGTGTGCTTAATTCCTCACCCTGAACAACACCACTGAAATGGCTCATTGAGTGTGATAGACAGGCTCAAGCGAATATCCCCATTATTAGGTACAGTTGTACAACGAATGACATTCGACATAAGAGCTGTCAACGTTTTTTTCAACGCAAGGAATATAATGTTCCAGCCACGAGGTTTTAGTTATTATACAAATAGTTTTATTTTTGGAAAGTGCACTATCAAGATTATGTCTTCTTTTTCAGACATAAACAAAGCAGAAAGAGCAACTGCAACACTTTGAATGACTGACCAATAAACACACCAAGAGCGTTTATGTGAAAAGCTTTTGAAATACCAGTCGAAGTAGTGTTTGCTCAGTACTAGTTGTCTTTCGACCTGTACTGATATTCAACTTATTTGGGTGTACCGCCAAAGCACGTTGCGACCAGCTCGTTTGCGGCCAAATGCTGAGCTGTTGTGTTTGTTTACGGACTCACTGATATTCAAATTATTTTGGTGTACACGACCGCCAAAGCACGTTGCGACCAGCTCGTTTGTGGCCAAATGCTGAGCTGTTGTGTTTGTTTACGGACTAGCTTGTGTAGCTAGTACCTGAGCGCTTACGTTTCCTGTGCCTTACCTAACATGTTCCACATGGGAGACAAACTACTCTGCATCGTTGTCACATTTGGAACTTTTCTTCATTAGCTGAGCTGATGAGCCGGCGCGCCCGCGAGCAGCACCAGCAGCGCCTCTTAGTTCTCAACTTGCACCTCCTGGCCAACCCCGGAGACTCTCTGCTGCTGCAGCACAGCCTGGACCGTCTAATCCGCTGGATCTGCCCGAGCCTCCACGTTTTTCACGTGTCTGAGAGGGCTTCTCCCCACGGCGGCTACGCTCGGCTCTGTCCAGAGACTGGTAGGGTCCTTCCTGAGCTCCTGTGTCAGGAGTCTTAAAACCAAACCTCTCGCTTGCTTGTTTTCATGAACTTTTCATTGCAGGTATTATACTGTGAATGTTTTTTTTTTTTTTTCTCCAGGCTCCCCTTCCCTTGCCATCACTTTCTTTCTCCACGAGGCTTATGGAGAAGAGCGAATCCTGAAAGTTCTGGACTTTTTCCAGCGGCCGCCGTGGCAGTACCACCACACGGAGAGCTGCAGCAGCAAATCGGCCGGGCTCCACACTTCCTCCGGCAGCTCGGCCGTCAACGCCCTGTTGCGGCCCTACCTCCTGCCCAGTCGGGATTTTTACAGCCTGGGCGCGGGGATGCCCGTGTGGGGCGTCCGACCGGTGCACTGCGGCGGGGAGATCCTCCGCGTGACGCTGTACAGCGCCTACGACAACTACGAGGACGCCGTGCGCTTCTATGAAACGGTGCTGCAGCAGCAGGCCGAGGAGCAGAAGACGGGCTTCTGCTGGTTCACCCTCCACACGGGCAAGACGCCGCATTCTTCACACTATTTAACGACAGCCGCTTGGATATTTTGTTTCATGGCTTTGTTTTGTTTCGTGCTCCGCACAGAGCCGGGCCTCTGCCTGCAGCTCGCAATCAAGCAGGTGTCAGCGGGGGTCTGCGTGGAGCCGTGTAACTCCGCCGTGCTGCAGTTCAGCGTGGATGAAATCGGCCAGTTGGTCCCCCTGCTGCCCAACCCGTGTACGCCCATCAGCACGTCTCGCTGGCAGACCGAAGACCTGGATGGAAACAAGGTTCTCTTCCAGGTTGGTCACCCGCGAGTCACGAGCGCCTCACAACTCGGTTATCAAAGTACACTCAGACAAAAAAAAAATAATCCATGTTTTTTGGTAGTTTTATTCGAAACATGTTCACATTTTGTGCGTTAGAATAGTGAATTACAGGATATCTGGTAGGTTTTTTTTTTTTGAAGGCTTTAGTAAAACACTTTCCACTTGTGTGTGGAGCAACCTTGTTGAGTTACTTGCGGTTGGAGTTCTTCAAGGTGAAATTGTTATGTGAATGTAGCGCTTGTGGTTATTTTGTAAATGTAGAATTTTTTAATGTGGGTCTTGATTTGGAGCAGATTGGAGGGTGCGTAAGTACCTAATATTGTGAATACATAATACAATATCCTATTTATTTTACGATGGCTTCAGTCATATTTTGAGAAAAAAAAAAAAACTTAAACGTCTCTTCAGGCTCTCCACCTGTTGTTAAAATCAGCTCCATCCTTTAGTAAAACAGATCATTAAATTGTACCTCTGAAGTGAGATTATTATTAAATATAACCAGCATTTCATGCTGCTTTACGTGTTTTCTGCCAGAAAATTATATGGCCCTTATTTTAAGAAGGCGACGATATTCAACAATAAATTGCATGAAAACATCAGTGTTTCATTTTAACATTAACATAGCAACACCCTCCTTCAAAATAGTTTTATTGAATTTATTGTAAGTTTTAAAGATAAAACTGTTAAGCGTGTGTGTGTGTGTGTGTGTGTGTGTTTGTCAATGGGATGATCTTAAAGCTGTCAAAGATGTCATGTGCTGGATGCGTGTTTGTTAATTCTGTTGTTTTGCTCGCTTATCCTGTTTGAAAAGCCCCAAACTCGTAATCCCTCTATTCCATCTGCGCTGCAGGTGAAAACCCAGACACAAGCCAAGCCACCTTTGACCTGCGCTTTCCCCCTCACCTCCACCGTGCCTCCCCGGGCCATGCAGCTGAAATGCGGAGGACACACCCAAAACGTATCGCCTAGCAACCTCCAGGCTCCGCCATCCTGGCAAAACCGGTCCGCAGGCCTGAGAGTCGCCGGTGAGAGCGCTCCGGAGAAGCCACCGGGGAGCCAAGGATCAGGTAGCCTCTGCAGCACTCCCCCAAGCAGCTCTTGCTACTCTTCCCAACGCAGCAGCCCAGCCCCGCCGCCTTCCTCCGACTCCCCCCTGCGTCCCCCGCTCACCCGTTCGCTGTCCCGCCTACTGCCGGAGGAGAACGAGCAGGAGGGGGAAACCAACGTGGACACGGGGATCCCCGTGCCCGCCGGCATCACTCGCTCCTCTTCCGTGGAGCTTTTGAGTTTGTGTCAGCCGCGGAACCCCTCGGCCAAAGCGCGGAGCCCCTCCAGGAAGTGGCGTCCCTCGGATTGCGCCGACGACGTCAGCAATTTCAGAGCGCGCCGCACAACGGATTCCTCTTACAATGAGACGAGCGGCGCCGCCGTGGAGCTTTTTGTCAAGATGCCGTCATCACTCGCTAATGCCGAGGAACAAGCCGACGAGTTCTTCATCTGAAGCCGCCGGAGAAAGCCACACGAAAGTCCAGCTGGGGGTAAAGTGCCACTTTTGACATATTCCGTGACTTGTTGCTCTGACTCAGACTCGTAAATGCCACATCAGAAACATAAGTGTAAATATTTGTCCCAAGGGTACAGAGAGCAGTGGACATTGTGTAGTTTTATTTCAATGTTATTGTGTGAATGTGCCATGCGATTGATGGGCGACCGGTCCAGGGTGTCAACCTTGACTTGCTTAAAGTCGGCTGAGATATGGTCCTGCTCAGCCGCAGGCCGCGACCCCGATGAGGGTAAACGCTGTTACTCAAATATCGTGGGCCATTAGAACGCCATAGAAGATAGGTGGATGAATAGTTCTCTAGTTCCAATGGCTTTGTATATCGACACGCAACTAATGTGTTATTTTGTGAATAGGAAATATTTTATTTGCTCGTAAAATTTAAAAAAACATCAGCACAGAAGCTGCGTTATTGGAATTGATTCAACGTAGCAAATCCTTTCCAGTAGGATTTATTTTTAACACCGAACAAATTCTGTTTGTATATTTGGGAGAAATGTGTACCGTACATTGTTGTGGACAAATATTACACCCGATGACCAAACTTTTGTGGTGTGTAATAAATTGTATTTCAAAATGAGCTGTTGGAAGTGGTGGATAAATCCACTTTTTATTTGGTATCACAAGTTAATAGCACAACTTGAGTTTTATGACTAATGATGTCAAACATTGTTTGCTGTCTTGTGCCCGTACATTAATCACAGTGTTTTCAAAGTGCTGCATCTTGGGCCTTATTCATTATTTTAGTACTGTTCGCACTTAACGTTTGCTAAGTCGTTTCCAACTCTGCATCAAAAAGGCTAATATTATACATGTTCCTCCAATTAAAGGCTTTCGAATAACTGTGTGATATCGTTGTTGCAACGTGTTCTTGTGCAGTCCACACTATTGTTCAAACATGGCTACAATTGCACATCTTTATGCAGTACTGTACCGTATTGGCCTGAATATAAAACAGTGTTTTTTTTCATTGAAATAAGACTGAAAAAGTGGGGGTCGTCTTATATTCGGGGTCTAGACATTATACCCATTCACGACGCTAGATGGCGCCAGATACAATTGAAGCGAATGCTGAACTTGACTCCCTAGGCCAAAGCGAACCCCTGTCACGAAGAATAAAAATAAAAATAGCGGTAGCACGAAGAAGAAAAATAAAAAATCGTGGTAAGAAAGAAAAGAGAAGAAAATAACAGAAGAGATAACAGAAAATGGAGAAACGCAGCGACAATCTGGAGAAAAGTGGGTCGAAGATCGGCCAGGTTAACCGGCAGCTGAGGAGAAGTTATGATGTAATTTACATTTCAAAAACCAGAAGCCATTCATTTACGAATGTGATTGCACTTTAGTTTACATATTTAAATGTTCAGATATTAAGTTTGAATGAGGCTAAATAACATGCTTTTTCTCTCAAATATATTGTTGTAATCGTTTGTTTCAGATGTTCTGTAATTATTTTCTGTATAAAAATTTATTTGGTGTTCAAAAAGTCTTTTGAACAAAAGGGCCGTCTTATATTCGGGCCAATATGGTAATTCAACTTATCTTAGACCATTACTTCAAATGTTGTGTTGGAGAAATGTAAATCCAGCTTGTTGTTCCCCGAAGTCTTTTCATCCACAGGGGATCCCAGGTTTACAACGGAGTGCTGTTGCTATGGTGCCACACGTAAATATACAATCAAATGCACAATAAGTGTGGTGGTAGGTGAGCATGCCTTTTTGTGCTCATGCAAAAATTACTTTGCAGCTTTGCAACCTCCCAGAAAATAAGATAAAGAAGCACTGGATAACTAGCGCTCTCTTGCGCTGATTAAAGAATGTCATTGCCTTGAGGAGCTACACCACAACCAGTCCAGTTCAGCTCCTTGACCCACTGCCCCACCCTGGTGACTCGCACTTTTACTGGGTCAAACCTCCAGAAGTGGCGCTGCCTGAAAAGGTAGAGGCGCCCATCCGGACGACTCAGCGCCCCGTTGGTGCCCTGCGGTACACCGGTCCAGTCTTTCAGCTTGCGGGGATAGTAGGGCTCTCGGCGAAAGGTTTGCAGGTTGAAAACAAAGTAGCGGGAGCCCTTAAGTAGTACCATGTGACCCAAAGGGGCGTAGAAGAAGGCGCAGTCCGGGTGGCGAGGTAGGCCTATATCAGTGCTCTGCCGGGGGAAGCCTGCGTCAAGTACTTGGCCTGTGTAGCGCCAGATATGCTTCCCTGAAGGAAAAATAACAAGCACTCCATCCAAGCGTGCATAACAGCCACAATACCATCTCAACTGTATGATTAATCAAACAAAAAAAAAAAAAAAAACGAATACCTTTAAAGAAGTACCACTTTGCGTCTAGAGGCGAAAACGCGGCCGCCTCGATGGCCAACGGGAGGTCGGCCCAATGCTGACGGAGAGGCGACGCGCCACTCACGCGCCCCTCAGGTGACACACTCCAGTACACGCTGCCTCGGAACACCAGCACTGTCCCGTTCGGGTCTGGATTCAAGACAACAAAAACACTTAGGAAAGAAAGTGGCAAAGGCGGCTGCCTCCAGTGACCCTGGATAGAAAAATAAGTGTGTGACAGTGCTTTAGTAGTGTGTATAAGAGTGGTTTTAATCATGGACGCGGGCAAAAAAAAAAAAAAAAAGTGTGTCACGTGTGTTTCAGTATGCTGGGTGATTCAAAATGATGTCACTTAAATAGTGTCCCGATAGAGGGCGCAATGAGATTGCAAGTAGGGGTGTTGTCTAAAAATAGGAACGGAATGCAATTACGTGCAAATCATTTTCAAAGACAAGATGTTTCGACTGATAAACTCGTTTTTTTGGGGGGGTTTGTTTTGTTTTTGGGGGCAAATACTGACTCATTTTGAATTTGATGGTGAGCCATGGGCACGTTGAGCACACCTCTCCTCAATAAACATTTGGGAAGTTCGCCATGTCATGGGGACTAACACACCCCCATACCATCACGGATGCTGGTTTTTGAACTTTGCACTCATACCAATGTGGCTGGTCCTTTTACTCGCTGGCCTGGAGGACACAACAGCAGCCAGGATTTGACAAAACTAATTTTCAAATGTCGACTCCTAAGACCACAGCACACTTTTCCACTTTGCGTCAGTCCATCCTAGATGGAAATTATTTCTGAGTGTTGCTGACGTACGACTTTTGCTTGATATGAGTTTTAACTTACATTTGTAGATGTTGAGATGAATTATGTTAACTGACAATGGTTTTCTGAAGTGTTCCCGTCCCGAGCCCTCCATCTTTTAAGAGGTTGAGGCCAATTTTTATTGCAGCGCAGCCTGGTGGAAGTGTTTGGCCTTTCATGCAGAGATTTCTCTAGATTCTAGAAATCTTTCGATGATATTATCGATTATCCATACTGTTTAGAATTAAAATGAGACCATAATAAGACACTTGACCTTGTGAGTTGCCCCATTAAAACCACGCTTGAAACAGATAAATGTCTCATTCCGAGTCATGACTCACCCGCGGTGATGGCATCAAACACGCCGGAGTGGCAGTAGAGAGGTAGACCGCTGCTCTTGTCGGACATGTGGACGTCCATGAACTCCCACTCCTGCAGGGCGGCGTGCAGCACCTCACCCGGCAGTCGCACGAGCCGATCGCCGGGCGGTTTACCTGAACCATGGCGTGAAAGAAGGACAAAAAATGCATCAAAAGCAGGAAAAGGGCCCCCCACCCCTGCTCACAGGCTGGATTGTCCTCTCACAGGTAGAGAGGTAAGGCAGACTCGTCGCTGGCTGAGCGATTGGTCTACTGACTGATCGTCCCCACCACACCTCCAAATTGTGTATGCCGATTTACAGGACCGGTTGTGATATTCTACTGATGTTGTTCACCAGAGCATAAATAAAAAGTCCAAACAAAACAATCGTCTGTTCTTTTACCCTGTGCAACCGGGAAGTCAGCAACACACACACACACACACACACACACACACACACACACACACACACACACACACACACACACACACACACACACACTTGGTGTTAGGGCGTTTGGGGTTTGGACGATTGGGGTTAGGGCGATTGGGGTAGGGGGTTTGGGTGATTGGGTTTGGGGAATTGGGGTTAGGGCCTTTGGGGTTTGGGCGATTGGGATAGGGGGTTTGGGTGACTGAGTTTGGGGGGTTTGGGCGATTGGATTTTGGGGGACTGGGGTTAATGGCGTTTGGGCAATTGGGGTTTGGGCGTTTGGGGTTTGGGCGATTGGGGTTAAGGCATTTGCGTTTTGGGCGTTTGGGGTTAGGGCGATCACACACACAAACACACAGGCTGTCGTAGATTCTCATTGCCTCTTATGTGTGCCTCATTACTCGTCGCGCATGCACACAAACATAGCTGGAAGCAGCTGTAACATGTCCACAGCTGTGCTTCTCGTCCTTGTCAGTTTACATTCACATGGAAGCAGCTGCGGTGTGCACGCGGGATGCCGTGCACACGCTACAACTAGAAAGTGAGAATCAACTCGATGCTTTTTGTCGTCAGCTGGATTGCACCTGGGCACAGACTTAACCACACACACACACACACGCCCAGGTGAACTGTTTAGGCACTTGAAGAAAAGATGTGAGATGTCTCGGCTTGTTTTAAACAACATGACAGTGGGAAGAAAATAATTGCACCTCACCAGGAAGTGGTTTTGTGCGTTGTCTGT
Source organism: Hippocampus comes (assembly GCF_001891065.2). Classification (NCBI taxonomy): domain Eukaryota; kingdom Metazoa; phylum Chordata; class Actinopteri; order Syngnathiformes; family Syngnathidae; genus Hippocampus; species Hippocampus comes. The sequence continues at coordinate 2,202,814 of NW_017805820.1, forward strand.
GAATGAAATAGGAGTGAACATGTTGATGACTGTGTTGTGCACAAAATGTCGGGTGGCATGCTCACGAGCATTTTTTGGAAGTAGACATCAGGAGATCGACACGTTTTATTTTTGAAAGCAATTTTTTACATTTTAGGCAAAAATCGGTGCTCGACGAACGACATATTTTTCTGTGATGGCGACAACACCGTTGTCTGCATGCGAAATTTTTCAGAGGACCAAAGGGGGAAGACGTGCGATTCGTTTGTTGTTGTAACCTAAGCATACACTGACCGAGCCACGGCGGGACCCAAAGCGTGAAACATCATCTCACCGTACAGCTGCTGCACGGCCAAGATGTCATCCCAGCTCATGACCAGACTGCGGCCCAGCTTCCTGTAGTACGGCGACATGAGCGCGTGACGCACGGGCGAGTGCTCCAAACCCAGAGTGTGTCCGATCTCGTGGGCCATCACCATAAAGAGATTATGGCCCTTATGTCCGTTTAGGGTCCACCTTTCCGCCTTGTCAAAATGGGCCTCCCCTCGGCGGGGGAGGAAGGCGTGAGCCAAGGTTCCGCCTGAAAGGCACAGAAACGATACAAGTCACATTTTTCGCCCTCTCACGTCACCTCTCAACGCACATAAAGAGAATGTGTAATGAGATCAGAGCAAATTAAAGTAGACGCGTTTAAATTGGAGGATTTTCTTTGGAAAATTCAAACTGCAGTCAAAATAATTTGAGAAGTAGGTCACCTACTTGTTATCTTTCTAAGGACAAATTACAGTTTATGAGGACATGCTGTGTCTTCTGTCTTAAATTTATATATTAGAGCGTTAAAGAAAACAAAAGCTTTTGTATTATTTTATTGCCTCACTCAGTGAGAATGAATAACGAATAATAATTTCTCATGTGCCGTTGCAGGCTGGCTGGGACTAGAGTTTGGTCATGCAGGGGTCTGTTTTTGTTCCATCCATTGATTGTCTGATCGGCTTTATCCTCACAAGGGTCGCAGGTGGTGCTGGAGCCAATCCCAGCCGTCTTTGGGCAGTATGCGGGGGACACTCTGAACCGGTTGCAGGCCAATCGCAGGGCACACACAGACGCACAACCATCCGTGCTCACACTGACACCTCGGAACAATTTAGAGTGTTCAATCAGCCTGTCATGCATGTTTTTGGAATGTGGGAGGAAAAAGGAGTACCCGGAGAAAACCCACGCAGGCCCAGGGAGAACATGCTAACTTGCCACAGGAAGGCCAGAGTCAACCTCTGCACTGTGAGGTCGGCGCGCTAACCACTAGGCCACCGGGCTGCGTCTGTTTTTGTTATTTATTTATTCATTTATTTAATATGTGAGGAGTTGGGATCCGATACCTGCACCAGATGTTAATGTTAAGTGCCTTGAAATAACGTTTGCTCTGAACATAATTACAACGGGCTATATTGCACAAAATGAAAATTCTGAAGACAGGAAATTCCCTCCACTGCAGACATTCTAATATCGACCCTTGGCAATTATCACGAGGAAATTCACTTTGTCCCAAACCTGGTCCGTCAAAGGCGTTGCCAGCCCCGTCATTGTGGTCACCCTCGTAAAAGGCCAGACGGATGTCTGCGGGGCCTTGGGGGGCCTCCTGGAACGCCAGGCCTGACACATTGCTCCACACCTGGAAAGCGGCGCTCACTGCCAGTCGCACTGAGCCCAGAGACAGGTGGCTGGGCCAGTTCACTATCTGGTAGGCCAGGTGACTCTTGTACCACTTGTCAGCTACAAACACACACACACACATGAAATGAGCCATGCAAGTGTTGACCTACTAAGCACAAAAACTGGATAAAATGACATATTTTCAACTGAATACACATCACATCAATGCACAAGTCAATCGACTTCAATCCTATCATCTAACAATAATTTTGTACTTTTCACGTTTTTACATGATCATTTTCACATGATAAGTATTGCATATTTTACATTGTAAAGATCATGTTTTTACAGGAGAATTATTACGTTTTTACATAGGTGTCATGTTTTTACATGATACGGTTTTGTGGGGGTTTTTTTGTTTGTTTGTTTGTTCCTGGTGTGGCAACAATCTGCTTCCATAGGTTTACTCTTGATCTCATCTGGACTTTGACTCTGACTTTGTGGACTCTGACTTGGACTTGATAAAGAGGAACTTGACGACAGCCTCGCTAAAGATTGCTCTCTTGTTTTCATTTGCAGCAGGCTAGACTGTGCTTTCATCTTGTAATTCCATCTATTGACTGTTGTTTTCGAGCAGAGCCACGCCTTGTAAGTTCAAATGATACATTACCCGTAAAAGCTAACTAAACGTCTCAAACTAACAACCAGGATGAGTACAGGTCAACTTGCCTGTGGGGTTTTTACGGCTCACGCCTAGCGCAAGCGCGTGTGGTCATAAACATACCCAAACACTTGTTTATGGATATGCAGAAGTGGAGGAAATGCAGTACGCATTCAGCTGCTGTTTAATTGACACAAGTTACCCTGCGGTGTATACACAGGAATACACAACGCGTCGATCTGCAACCGGAGCAAACACACAAAGGCAGTTAGGCATGTAGTACACATCCACAGCACACAGACACAGCGGCTGCATGACAGGAAACGAGCTTTAGATACCTTTGGAACATTCAATATTCAGATACTTAAGTCTTGAAATGTTTTTTCCAAGGTTGATGTGTCCACTGAATGTGGTTCTGGCAGTTGTCAAGTGAGAGAACCGCATGACGTAACCAAGAGTGAGGATAAACACAGTCCTGCTTTATCTTCGTGGAGGCTAATATTAGAATGACCTCATTCAAGTAATGACAGGCTGAAAGTACGCCATAACCAAAACACGTTCATACTCACTCCACACTTTTTTAAAAATTCTCATTGATTTTTTTTTTTCATGCAGGTTTGCGCTCGAGTGAAATGAGCGCACGCGAAAAGAACAGCATCCTGTGCGACTTTAGTTTGTGTCACCTGCCCAATGTCTACTGTGCATTTTCTCAATAGTAGCAGCTTAGCTGGAGCCCATCCAAATGTGGGGGAAACACCGAAGGCATAGCCAGAAAATTTTCAGTGGGGTGGCCAGCGTGATGCGACGACTCAGTGAGGAGCGGCCGTGCATGTGTCCATCTTTTTTTTTTCATCACAGTTTCCTATCACACATGCATGTAAAAGACAATCAAAAGATTGTCATCTTAATGACAACATATGGAACAAACTGTATTAAAGAACAAGAAAAAAACTTACCAAGTTAAAGCAAAAGTAGGAAGGGGGGAGGGGGGGAGTACATGATGTATGATTTCAGTCCAGGGGCCTTCTCTCTCACTGCTCCATAGTGAGAAGGTCCCTGTGGACAGCTGAGAGGCCAGGAAGTTCGATACGTACAACATTCCTCCACTTCCCTGATGGAAGCAATTGCAATGATGCCCAGTGTAGCGTCGCTGTGGTTATCTCAGGCATTAGGAAGTGACTGCGATGAGCAGATAACAGGAGTTATTGTTTGTAAAGAAGCTGACGGGGTTACGAGTGCTGAAGACAACGGTTGACACGTGTGAACTTAAGTTATTTAAAAGAAAGAGGACTCAGGGGGAAACGCCATGCTGAGAAAATTTGCTTTTAAAGGCTGTTAACCTCAAAATGGGCTTGCCATCTTCGGCTTTAGGCTCTATAAAAATGTACAGAGGTTCTGTTTTGGGTTTTTTTTTTGTCCGGTGTACAATGTGCTTCTCATTCAATGATTTTCAGTTCAAAGGAATTAATTCCAAAGTATTACGCAGTCAGATTCCTTGAATGCAGTGTTACAGGACACATTGTTTTGCGGCAAAAAGTACTTTCAATCTGTAAGTATTTTTAAAAGCAAATACTTCTTTCCTTTAAAGTTCATCCGAATTTGACTAAGCGACTTTTATTTTGAATTTGGGTAACATTTGACCATGAGGATCTGTACTTCGGCTCAAGCACTGGAGTTGTGTACTTTGTGACTAAAAATTGTCATTCTTTTTTTTTTTTATTATTATTTCAAATCGTACATAAAGTGTTGACAAAGGCTCATTGTTGCCCACAGTGGGCACAAAAATCAACTTTAAACGGGACAAACTGAACGAATGGCTGGATGGACTAATTTACAAAAGGTTGCATCTGTTGAATGAAATTTATCTCCAATCTACTCAAATGGTGTGAAATTCGCTTTGTGATACAAAAGCAGGGCAGAGGTTAAACGGTGTTACGACATGGCACCTGTGAAAAATATACGGTAGTTGCACGCATGCATACAGCCACCACTTTGGTAGCACTTATCAAGAATGTGGGTGGTGGAATGTCAGCTCTGTAAATATTAGTGGGAACGTCCGTCACAACACACATGTCAAGGTTTGTTTTGATACATGCTCAGAAGCGGTGGGAGCAGTAAATGCATTGCAAAAGCGAGTTGAGCACTCATATTGGTATTTATCTGAAGAAAAAAAAAGTGGGATTGAATGTTAATAATGTGGGATACAAAGCGGTGTTTTCAATATATACTAATAAAGGTTATGTGCCAACCGCCCATGTACATCCCAGAAAATGACAGAAACTGTGGCTACAGACCAACATAATTGGACTGAGGCCATAGTGCAGGAGTACCACGGCGGTTTTCAATGGCGAGCTTCGAGGCTGATTGCGCATTATCGCCGTTCTGTATTGATTTATCAAATACATTTAGCAAAATAAATACGCCGCTTCTCCTCGTTTGAGCGCAGCGTTCAGCGAGTTGCGGGCGCGTTTGCCAGACGGAACATGTCAGGTACCAACATGACGCGGCAGGCGGCACACGTCAGCCGTCGGTGCATTCCCCAAACGTCAACCAACTTTTCATGTGACAGTGAGGAATGCGTGACGTGACCCATCACAAGGCTGCGTGGGGCAAGCAAAGGGAAACCGCTGGTCTGGAGGGCAACCACACTCCCACCCTGGGGGAGAAGGAAAGTCATTCCAAGGCATTCTCATGAGAAAGTACCTGGGAGAAAATCCACATAAGCAATGTATGCGTCTGAATATTGAGGAGTGCAATCATCACAAATGTCATTTAAAGTGCTCTAAACTAGCGACGCAGGACTTCATTATTTCAAAGCGTCTGCAAGAAATTGAGCATTTCGGGGCCGTTCCTAACTGCCGTTCAACATGGCGGTGTTTAGCCACGTTAAATTGCACTGAGTTTTCCAGCCATAAATACTTTTACAGCTGTGTTTGAAGCCGAACATTAGGATAGTACCCTAAAGGCCTGTCTAAAATCTACAAAAAAGCACTAAGAAGCAAAATCAAAGTGCTGTAACAGGCAGACAACCCCTGGAATACTGTGAAAACTATTGTAAGGTGCGATCTTTGTTTTTTTTTCTTTCTTTCTTTTTTGTGCCATAATCTGCATGATTTTTACCCCTCAAAAGACAATACTTGAAGATCTGCGACAATAAATGCCAGAGAATCTGGCATCCGACAAATGCAACGCGAGACACCGGACCATCTTTTATTACAACCCTCAGCTCGTTTAAGTGATTTTAGTTTACCAAAAGGTGGACCCTCCCTGTTAAATACAAAGTGAGACACCGGCGCACAGCATGCACGCACCCATTACAGCCGGCCGGCTGAACCAAGACAAAGAAGGCCCGCATCTATGATGCACATTTGAAACAAACAAACACGCAACCTTTTATGGCAGAGCGCTTCCTGCGGCGCCAAGACGGTCCTCCTGCAGAACTCCTGGCAGTGAAGATGATGTTTACCCTCTGGGCCCACACCTGCTGGCTGCCCTTGTCCGACACGCCGCAGCGCGGCTCGGCCATCTGCCTCAGGGTGGCGCTGTCTAATTCACCTGTCATAGGTAGGCGAGACAACCGCTGGAATTTCCTAAAAAGAAGGCAAATGTTTGGATTAACGGCGCATTCCTCACACACATTTTTGAGATGCCATTTTGAACACGATACATTGGGAATAGTGGTTAGCATGATATAGCTCTGCGAATCTGGGTTGGAATCTCAGCTCCTGCCTTACTGTGTGGACTTGGCATGTTTTCCCTTTTCTTCAAAGAACACGCGTGGAACATTCATTCTAAATTGTCCAAATGGGTAAATGGGAGTCTCGGTAGAGATGTGTTTTTATTTTGTTCTTTATTAAAGGAGGGACAATGCAGTCAAACATCCCAGTACTTAACAAGCTTGCAATTGATGTGATACATATACAGGTAGTTCATAATTAGTGGTAATTTTCAACTCCTGTCCTCAGTTGGGCTCTGCCACAACATTGCCGGTTATAGTAGGTGTTTATTTAAAAAATAAAACGTGCCCTATAATTCAATAACGCATTAATCAAAACTAGAGTTATTTGAAACCGTCATTCACAATACCACACGGTAGACACTACTTACAGGGGATTCCAGTTGTCATTTTTTCTTGAACTAGGTTTTAGTTCTGGTGGTGAGCATTTTAAAATCTATTTTTAACGCCCTTTTTGTTTAGTGTTCCATAGCATTTTTCTGATGTAAAATATGCAAAGGTTGGGAAACAGATAGCATATAAAACATATATTTCAGACAAAGTTGTTCTTTGGGAGAAAATAAAAAGATATTTAGGTCACAATGCTGCTTAATGATTTTACATGGAGTCCAACTGTCAAGCTTTACACACAGACAACAAAATGGCCGTGCAGGGATTTAAATTTAATAAACTGAGAGACTGATATGAAAATGTTAAATCCAGGGACACGCAGTGGCATGGTGCAAATGAACACGCCCTGCAGCCAAACATCAATTGCATAGTTTGACTAACTGGGCCTAAGTTAAGCCTACTTGTGGGCATGTTCAATCTTTTTCCATTACTATACTGGCAAGCATGCAGGTTGGAAGGCGAGGTTGAGGCTCCTGAAATTTCTGGATGATTCAGGGAGGGTTCAGGAGAGGTTTGTGGTTTAGAGGTGAGTGAGGGACCTTGGGGGGCCTTTTACCAAGCCAAGCCTCCACCCACTGATGAACACAGGGTACCATTTGGCTCTCACCGCCGCAAATAAAATCTGTCACATTACGTCATGGTTTTGTGGCTTTGACAAAGGGAACTTACTGGATTGCTGACTGCATCTCAACTGCATTGTGGATTAAGTGGTCATCATGAAGGTAGCCATATTTTTCCAGAAATGCCTGCAATTGATATCATGATCATTAAGCGTGGAAGCATGCAAACACAATGTACTGTATGACATGATGATTTGTAATAATCATAGTGCTTGGTCAGACCCTAGCACAGGCTCTGTGATTACAGATATGTTTTAAGGTGGAAAATTAAAAAATGAGGCAAAGCAGAAATGAATGCGCAATATAAAAATTCCTGTCTGTTTACACGCAAAGAATGATGCCACGGGGTATTGTTTAATGGACGGGGAGAAGTAACGTGCAGCAGTGTAAAACCACAACAGAGATGAGGATTGAAAAACGAAATCCAAAGTCTACACATCCCTATTGAAATTGCAGGTCCTTGTGATAGAAAATGAAACCAAAATACAATAAATCATTGCAAAACTGTCACCATTAATGTGACCTGTAACTTGTAGAACTCAACAGTATTTAAAACAAATGTATTTTTTGAAACGGAAAGTAAAAATATATATACAGGTACTGTATAACATTGCGTGAGTGTAACCATTTAAATTTTTACTCGTGAAATGAGTCAGCGCACACCTGCCACCATTTAATTCCTCTAACAGCAAATAAAATTCTGATATTCTTGTAGACCATAGCTTGACACGGTTTTTTTTTTTTGCTTTCTACCAGAAGGCGCAAAGTTTCAAGCGGAGGAAGAGGAGCGAGCAGTGACAACATAAATAGACCGACATCCCCAGTGAGGGAAATTAATGTATTATAAATCCGTGAGAACAGAAAGTTTCCCTAACCCCCTTCTTAAACATGTTGACTATATCAACAAACAAGGCAAAAGGAGCATATACATTTCCTGTGTTGGGGGCGGTGAGGTAATTAAGACCCAGGAGAGCTCCAAAATTGTAAACAGCGTACAAAACAACATCACACAAATCTCACTCATTCAGAAACGATGAAAGTCGACCAACTTCAGCCATAGACCTCAAAAAGGCAATGTAGTGGTTCTAAGGTCAACAGTTAAGAGAGTAAATCAACAGTTAAGAGAGTAAGTACCTGTGGGTCGAGCAGCGGAGAGCCGCAGGCAGCGCGGGCGCTGATCAAACAGGTCGCAGCCAGGACCCAGACGGGCTTCACGTTGCTTGCAGCCCGGTACCGGTTCATCGTGGAGCGGGGCCCGCGTTGGCACACGGAGCATTACTGGACTTCAGACGGACCTCTCATGACAACAGCGGTTGTCCGGCCACAACCAAGCGCACAACTGCGTTTCTGGCTAAGCGTCTCCATTGCCGATGAGCAGTGACTTTAGCAAGCGTCGGGTTAGGCGGGAGACGGCCCCACCCCTCCCCGTCCCGAGACGACGTATATCAACCCTTGTACAGTAGTTGCACTTCCTTCAACCCAAACTACAGGTATCTTAATATTGTTGTCGCTAACAAAACAGTTGATCGGTTTGTGTAAATTCTGAGTTCCAGGTTTACAATCAATTAACTTTTTCAAGATTTCCATTTTCTTCACAGTAATTTAAAGCATTTAGACTACATAACACAAAACGAAAGATCACAGTTTAATATTTGTTGGGGGAAGAGAAACAAAGTAAAACATTTTATTCCGTTCATACAAAACAATGGTATGAAGTCTACCACACATCTGCAACCAGGACAGAAAATTAAAAGATGTACAAATAAATGAAACAAATTCATTTGAGCACATGCCACAGCCAGTGAGTCCTTGTCATAGTACAAACTGTCTCACATATAGTGAATAATATTCTTGACTTGCAGCAGTTGATGAAAAATGGGGACAAGTCAAAAATGTCTGTTTTATCCCACTTTGACAAATCTCTGTCTATGGGGGACTCTGTGGCTGTAGTGATGCCCATCTGCTCTACACTTTTAATATGGCCGCTCTCTTCTGTCATCCCTCCGGTCACCTCTGAAAGACAGATTCAGACAAAAAAAACATAAAAGTTGACAAAGTGTGAACCATCATTAATCCAAACACACCGTGCATCTTTATTTTAAAACAGACACCCATCTTCTTTTAGCTAACAATTGTCATGCCGTGAAGTTTGTACGCAATGTTCACATTCCAAACAGCGGACCATACAGTAAAATGTGTCACGTTTCATATAAAACAGTTCAGTCGTCCACTTAAGCTTAACAATGAAGTGGATGATGCCCTCTGCTGGCAGAGGAAGCTGAACCTAGACAGATCTGTTATTACCACTCATTGACATTAATATGATGATTGCTGTTTAATATTAATTTTAAAGTGTTTAACAGAGGTGATATTCTGATAGTCAAAGACAATCAAATTAAAATACCAACCTTCCTCCCATTTTGTATCCCCCTCCATATCCACCACCACGATCACCACCATAGCCGCCACGGTCGCCGCCACGGAATCCTCCGCGGCCGCGGAATCCACCCCCTCTGTCGCCGCCATAACCACCTCTGCCTCCACGATCTGCAAAACAAGTGATGCGTTGCAACTTTCCACATGTACATGCAAGGAACCAAAAGAACAGATGAGGATTGCGGGAGAAGGGAATCGGTCGGGCACCTCCAAATCCTCCTGCATCTCCAGGTTTGGGGGCACCGCACTTGTTACACTCTTGTCGCCGTGCGAAATTCATGTTGCCGCAGGAGCTGAAAACGACGCAGAACGCAGGAAGATCTGAGTGAATCCGAGATGGGCATCAGATGCGCATAGTTGTTGTCCATTGCAGACAAACCTGTTGGGGCAAGGCCAGTCTCCGCCCTTCATGTCAAAGTTAGGACCGCCACCTCCGCGACCTCTGAAACCTGCAAGCGCAAAGGGGAGCGAACATATTAACACGGAGGGGGGATGTGTGAAATAGTTTTTTTCCCTCCTTCCACCGACCTCCTCTTCCACCACCTCGTCCTCCGCCACGCTGTGTGAACTCAGCTCTGCGGGTGGCGAATGACACTTTGATGGGTTTGCCATTGAATTCTTTGCCTGCGACGACAAAGAGGAGCAGTTAGAAGACACCAAATGATGGGAATATTTGCAATTCTCCTATGTTGGTCTGTGTGCGAGCGCCATTACCGTCAAACCAGTCAATGGCAGCTTTGGCAGAAGGCGGGTCATCAAAAGACACCGTGGCTTCGCCCTTGGGCCGGCCAGTGGCCTTGTCAGAGTAGAGGTTGATCATTGGCTGACCAGTCTTCTTGTTCACCTGAAAGTGACAAAGTTCACAATTTCAAGACGCCATATGGAACCCAGCTCCTCACTTCTTGTTAAGTGTTTCAAGCATCAAAAGTTTTAACACTGCGCAGACAGCAGTGGAACACATTTGAGATAGCGAGCGTAGGTTTCTCCGGGGTAAGCACCCAACTCAATACCTTAATAATGCCAATTTGCTTGAAGTAGTCGCCCACTTCCTGAACTGTGGCCTCTTCTCCCAGGCCTTGGACAAAAATGGTGTTGTTGTCAGAGTTGTCCTGATCCCCACCTATGGGGGAAAATGAAAACAAATTCATCAGTAGTGATCAAAGAAGCCAACACAAGCATCTTCAAACGAACGGTGCCTATTTGTTCGAAGAAAACTTAATCCGATACTGTTAGTGACTTCGATATTTGGTTACTAGTGAGTACAGTCAATATGATCAAGCATGGTCTGCTACTTACCAGAGTCATCCCGTGAGCCATAGTCTCGAGAGCCTGCAAAACAGGTAAGAGGACGAAGAGCAGATGAGCAAGAGATCTTCAACATCTTGTCTCATTTCATATCAATCACATCCTAGCAGAGTATAACAAAATAGAAATTTAACAAAAGTCCATGTTTACAGATGTGTTTGGGGTTTTCATACCGTAGGCTCACAGTCACCTTTCACCGACAAACAGCCTCATTCCATTTTTCCCCCCTTTCTTTTTTTCCTCCACCAAGTTTTCAAGTTCTAGGAAGTTTACCTCTTCATCCCGGGAACACCTGCCACGTTAATAATAAAGCGTTGTCCTCATGCAACCATTACCATTATTTTACATCTCAGGCCCCATGTCTGTTACCGAATCTGAAGACTAAAGAGAAATCCAAATCAGTCGAATCCCTTGCGGTCTTGGCATGATATTGATGGCATTCAGAGTTGTTTTATCCCCAGTTTTCCTTTTGTGCTAACTCAAGTTTTTTTTTTCCTCCCCCACCGACACAGTTCTGATGCTCGTCACTTACCACCGAAATTTTTGAAGCCACCACGGTCACCACCTCTGCAGAGGAAAAATTGGAGAATTGATGGCTTTTCCTTTGTCCCAACTGAGAGCTCAAAGCTCCCCTACATCCCACCAGTTTGCACTCCTGTCAGGGTGTGTGACTATGTGGAATGTCTCACACGAGGAGTGTTGTTAGTCCTTGACAATTATCAGTGGACAGATAGATGACCAGGTAGTTTGGACTCAAGCAGAAGTGTGAAGACAGTTATCACACGTCGCTTGGTCACAAGAGTTTAACCAATTTGATACTTGTTGCTGTTTTCCATTCAAAGGAAATTAAAAAAAAAAAAAAAGGAAATTAGAAGATGGTGCTGAAATAGCATAGTCAGGCAAATTTGTGTTTTAACATCAGAGGCCAAATTGGTGAGAAGGGCTTGATACGCAATCTTCCACTGAGTGCGGTTTTGACATCCTTTAACTGAGGTCCTTGTTATAGTTCAATCACTGTCAACACCTGTAGTATAAAATGTAAATCCATGTTAACAGAACACACATGCTGGCCATTGTCAAAAATACAATAGTTGAATGAAACCTGTAGAATGCGAAGCAGCTGACGACGTCGCTCCAGGTCTAACCGCAGCGTTTCAGCCAAGAGTTCCTTGTTCAAAAGCTACATGATCCTCAGAACAAGGACAGACCAAAGTGTTTCACTCACACTTCCTCTCTAGAGTCGATGGACCTTTGAAAGGCTTAAGTTATTGTGGCACGTTAACGCTCCTTCTTGGCCGTGCAATTTATTTGCGCAAATCTTACACCTGCATCCTTGTGTCATGTATTAAAGTGACTGGTTTTGCCAACACACAAATGAGGCAAAGTAAAAAAAATAATAATTAAAATTATATTTCTCTTCTAATCATTGGAATGCTGACTTTTAAATTGTTTTTTCATTTCTGAAATATGGGTCATTGCGAGTCATTTTGCCATGCTGGGTCACAAATGATAGTCATTTCTCACCTCCCCAATTGCTGACAGTTTACTGCTGATCGGACTTGTGCCCTCTAGTTTGGGCACTTCAACCATCTGACAAAAATAGACCATGAAACTGCTGACATCCACTAGGAACCTTGTGCAGAGTCAAAAATGGCTTGGCCCTTGACAGAAACGAGACTGGCTGAAATAGATTTTAAAAGAAATAGAAAAAAAAAGTCCACGCCTCTCTAAGGAGATAGAGAATTAGGTGTGCATCTTGTGTTCTATTCAGATATAGCACACATCGCAAATGCCCATTTACCATCAGCTGAAGTTACTGACTTCTGATATTCATAAACATTTGCTTAATACTGATTCCCAAATCTATAACATGTGAAACACGCTCCCCAGCCTGTCTTCCAAGTTAGGCAGTGTGGCTTCGTCCATCTTGATAAAACTCCCGCTTGAAGCTTTAGTGTTGAGACAATTGTTTTACCATACACCCCCATAATGACAACACCCCTGACTGCTTTACCATTTTCTTAAATGCATTTTTGATTAAGTCAGCAATTTTGCGTGTGAATTGAATACAGAGGGCCTCGGATAAAGCTGTCCAAAAATGCAACACTTCGAGGTTACAGATGGCACAAAAATGTTGACAAATGGCACGAGAAGTCCTACACATGTAGCGCCCATACTTCCAGTATTTCCATTTATAGCCTACAAGTGTTTTTCATACAAATGACATTCGAGGTTAGACGCAAGAATACGTCACGATGCAATAAAGGTACGACCAGTTACCACTGTATTTACTGTTTTTCATTTGATTGTCTTTTACTTATGGAACAAAAGTGCCCCCCCCCCAAAAAAAATGCTTCCTGCAATTTAGATTTTAATAGAACATAAACATTGATAGATTATGGCACGTTCCAACTTGTGTACAAACTGCGGTTACGTCGACATAGGAACAGAAACTCCGTCATAAACCGAGGACCCCCTGTATACAACTGAAGATTATAGTAATAGATCGTCACAGAATTCAGGTTTACAGGCCTAATGTAGTGCACACTGTTGATTTCAAGTTTGATGGATGAAGTTGTGTACCATGTTACAAAATATTGAAGTACCTTAGGGGTAGTGGCACTGCGCAACTTACCCCATACCAGGATGTCCTCCTCTTCCACCACGGTCATAGCCACCACGGTCATAGCCACCACTGCGGTCATAACCGCCACGGTCATAGCCACCTCGGTCATAGCCGCCACGGTCGTAGCCACCACGACCCCGGCCTCTGTAACCGCCGCCTCCTTCGGACCGGTCTCCTTGGTCACGGCCATACCTGCCACCCTGTCCGCCACTGTCCCCTATCACATTTGGAGAAAGACAAATAAGATCCACTGCTCTTTGATAACATAACAACCGACAAATGGTTACTTCTTTACCTTCACTCCATCTTCCATAACCACCACCGCCTCCACCACTTTGTCCCTGGCCACCGTATGATCCTTGTTGGCCAAAGCTATCTCCACTTTGTCCTTGACTACCATATGACGCCTGTTGTCCATATGGCTTCTCACTGTCAGTTAACAAAAGGAGTCTGTCATTTCTCCGAATGTACAAAGGCATGTTGAACAGAAAAACAATCAAAGAAGACCTTGCTCAACTTTTGTATAATTAAAAGGCTCACCCAGATGACTCCTGTCCATAATTATCATAGCCCTGTTGCTGCCCATAGCCTCCCTGAGACTGGCCATATCCCTCTGTCAAAAGAAATATTTTAAAAATGCCTGGCATTATCTGGCTTTGTACAACGATAGGTTTACACACAAATCATGATACAACACCTTGTGTTCCAGATTGCTGTCCACCATAACCACTATAGCTTTGGCCCCCATAGGAACCTGCACCATTTCCTTGGCCTTGACCATAACTCTGTAACATCCAGTATGAGCAAGGACACATCAGATAGACAATTCGGGATACGTCCAATACCAAATAGTCAATGGTTAAATGCAGATTTTACCTGTCCACTCTGCTGTCCGCCGAATGAGCCATAACTGGAAGACAATTGTGAGGTACAATTTAGTATCCTTCAAAATTGGAAACCTTCACATGAAAAAAAATGAATCAATGTAAACTTACCTCTGTGAGCCACCATGCTGTCCAAAACCCGAATCTGGAAGAACGGGATGTTTGAATGTTATTTAAACAACATGAAAGAAGAGCAGAACGTTCATCATTGTAAAGGATATCCAGTTACAACTTAGGCAGCGACTCAACACGCCTTCCATCACGCTGTTCCGGTGAAAATGGCGGTCAAATGAGGCTCCGACTAAACCTTGGATCGACGCAGGCGTTTGGAATACAGAAGTGGACCAAATCGCAACGTACTTCAAATTGAAAACGATTGTGATTCGTAGAATATGCGGACTGAAAGGGAGCGTTGCGTATTTGCAGAATAATGCATCTTCGCATCCACGTGTGTTGACTTTAAACGGAAGACAACGGCTAAGTTGTAAACAAAGAGACGTTCAAGCAGACCATCGGGCGCCTCAGGCCAAGTTAGCGAAGAACGCTATTGCCAGGCCTATTTGCCATTTTATGGGAATAAGAAGGTTGAAAATCACAAACGAGGCCAAACTTACGAGTTGACCTAATACGCCAAAAAGTTAACAAGTATTTAAACCGATGCCATTCAGCTATTCAAAACGACAACTCCAAGAAGTAGACGGTTTCCACCTTAGGCCTCGCGGTGAGCAAGCGAGTTAGCCAGTTAGTAAGTTATTTTCATCTTGAACTCACATGGAATAAATAAATCCGCATTACATTCAAATATAGAATGAAAGTCTTACCGGTGGCCATGGTGCTCGCCTAAAAATCGATCGCGTGCTTCTCCAGAGATATATTTTTAAAAAAAAACCGGTAAGTGTGTCACAACGCCCCTCGGTTGAGTGCTAGGCCAACCTCCTGCTGCACTTCCCTTATGGATATTCTTCTTCTACTACCTCATAAAGGCCTCAGATATCCAAATTGCTATTGCTCTACCGCCATCTATTGTTAAAGAGAATTAGCGTGCCTCATCGCTCATGGTCCATTTCGACGTGTGGGTTGGAACTAAACATTTGACTGCGCCTACACGGATTGCCAATCTGTAAACTCCCCCCGTTTTTTTGTTAAACTGTCTCCTTAGCGGCTATAATAATGCACCGTCTAATGACATAAAAATCACATCGAAAATTATAAGCTCTTTCAATTGACTTAAACCCAAATACTGTACTAACCTCAACCATACAGGGAGTGCGCCCTTTGCTGGGGACATGTGCTAACTGCATCCATCCCACTCATTTCTTTACCACAACCTTTGACCCCAATGGGCAAGACATGCAGAACAAACGTCAAGTCCTCATTTCAGGGTATCGGAACACGTTTGACGAGCTTCCGTGGCTCAACTACCCTCTGTTCATCCAGAATGGCCGTTTCGACGATTTCCGTCCAAAAGTTCCGTTAGCTGCGCCCCGACTGTTTGAGGGTTGAGTTTGTAATTTTCGATCTTCATAAAAGAGTTTATAATAGTAAGCGTGACATCATACGACAGCGCGACACTAAAACCACCAAGGAAAAAGTTTGACCAAAAAAAAAAAAAAAAAAAAAGTCGCTCGGTGTCCACGTGGGGCGGAGTCAAACGTTGTGAATACCACATGCAAGTGAATTTTTCAAGATTATTTCCCCGCTGATTTCAAATCTCCCTAGCAGATTATATTTTAGAATAATTAAAAATAAAGTAATACGCCTAATATTGAATTATGAATAGGGAATTAAGGGTTAAATTCAGCAACACGTGTACTTTTTTTCCTGAAACGTCTTAGCTACTAAACTACTATTCAGTAAGGCATGGTAAAATCAGGAAACGGTAGACATTTTTTTCCTATCAGCACCATAAATACACTTAAGGACACATAAAGCCATATCTGATAAAACTTTGCTGTTGACCAGTGTTATTGATCATCCTTTTTCTATCTATTATATTCTAGTTGGTTTAATTGACCTATTATTTAGGTTCGTACATATACTTGGTAAACAAATATATAGTCACTTTTGAAATATTTCAGCATAATATATTCGGAAACGTTTACAGTTTCTTCGCACTATGTGCATAAAATTTAAAAATATGGATATAATTTAAACTTCTGTGTACTCACATACAGTACAGAGTAAGGAACAGCAACAAAAGGTCAGAGCCCAGTATCAGAAGTACCTGTGTAAAATGCAATTGTTAGGCTGCAATAAAGAACTCAAGGTGACAAATTATTGAATTTGTATTAATTTACATATAAAAAAGGCAGGCGTAATTTCATCATGAAGAGGAATGGACAAAAGTGACAGTACTCAGCGAAGTGTCTCGGTCTGGTTAAAGTCCATGAAACATTCAGAAGGAAAAAGTAAAACAATTGAAGTAAGGTTTACAAATCCAATATGTAAGGCAGTGTTCAAAAGGCACAGGTTGCACACGAGCTGGCTAGCATAATGGCAACATTTGTTTACTCGTCAAATCCATGCTTCACATACAATTTGTAGGGAAATCACAGACCACGTACGGAGAGAAGTGTTTCCCTATTGTGGTACATAAATGAGTGGACAACATACATCTGTTGCATTAAAACATATAGTCAGATGTGGTTCAGTGTTACTGGCACTGGACAAACCAGTCAAATGCATTAAAAAAAAAAACCTATAAAGCCAAACGCTGTTACAGGCCAGATTTTTCAATTCTGTAACACTTTACATTGTATCTATATATTTTCTATTCTCTTTTGTTTTAAATTGCATGCCTATATGAAGTAGAATACAGTAAAGAATCCCCTTTGCATCACCTGGCTCACAGGTGTCAAACCCAGGTTATCTAGGCCCACTTTTCTCCATGTTTTCCATCCCTCCGAACATTTCAATCAGGTGTGTTGCAGCAGGGAGAGATGGAAAACATGCAGGATAATGGCCCTCGGGGACCAAAGTTTGACATCTGCGACCTACCTGCATTTCAAGTTAATTACTGATTAAACCAAGCAGTAAAGGTCCCTTGTCAAAACATAAAGCTGCACATTGCATTACATTTTGATGGCAGTTGACTAAAACACTTCCCTCAAAATCTTCATATCTTATAACATGTTTGATTGTAATTTTTCGCTGAAGGAAACATGCATACAGCCGACCCCTGCACACTTGTTGTATTGCACCCGCGAATTTGCATTTTTTTTACCACCAGAATTTTGAAGTTTAAAGAGGAGGAAAGCAAGACCCCTCCAGAGTAATATACTTTAATTACCCCTTATTACAGCCAGTTAAAATTAACAGCACAGAGGACCCGCACAGTGCTTTCGGAGGCTGAAGGACAAGTGCTGAAGATCCAGTTATACACATATGTCACAGATGAGTAGGAGGCTAAAGCTGTGTATTGGTTTTACTAAATAATCAGCAGAGGTAGGGCTTCCACTTTAAACTTCATGAACCAGAATGAAAATGAAAGACTGTTAAATATTTTCATATTCAGTCACAATAAAATAAGACCTAAAAAAAAAAAAAAAAATCAAACAAACAAACAAAAAGAACAAAAACAGATGCCACCAATTAAAAACAACCACTTGAGAAGTGAGATGAAGGCCGGGTTTGAGAGTTTTAACTCCACACGTCTTGCGAGTAACGTCCCTTGGTCATCAGTTTCTTGATGTAGTCTGTGGCCTGGGTGCGGGTCATGCCTTCAACATCTTCTGCTATCTCATAGAAGGCCGTCTGCACATCCTTTGCCATGTTCCTTGCATCACTAAAAGTCGAGACACATCTGGTTAGACTTGTTTTTGTATTAATGGGTTGTCATTTCGCAAGTTTCCATGTGTTCATCAACAAGGAGATAGTGGTGTAAACCACGTAAAAAAAAAAAAAAAAAAAGGCGTCAGCAATGCGCATTAATAGTGACTATTCTCACCAGTAAAAGATATAACTCAACAATTAGTGTCCGCAGTCCCCAAATGTTTACTGAATGTTTTTAAAAGAAAAAGTGATGTAACAGCACAACATGACCCCATCCCAGCTTTTTTTTGTCTCATCTTGCACCCAAAAAAATTCTAAGTTAATGATTATTGGCTAAAAACAATAAAGTTAATCAGTTTGAAACTTAAATACCTTGTCTTTGTAGTTTATTGAATTAAAGACAGGTTGGACATGATTTGCAAATGACAGTATCGTTTTTACTTATGTTTCACACATTGTGCCAACCTCAATGGAACTGCTTTTGGATTTTCACAGGACAGCACGGTACCTTAATGCAAATGCAACTTCTCTATTCTTATTTGTTTCTAATTACAAATACTGGCAAAAAACAACAAAACAAAAAAAATCTGTAAATTATTCAGACCAGAAAGAAACAATGAATAAAACATACCCGCAAATGTAGATATGGGCATTTTCTGAGTGAATGAGTTTCCAGATGTCCTCTTTATTTTTCTTCATGAGGTGTTGCACATAAACCTGGCACGTACAAAAAAAAAAAAAAAGCAAATAAGAAAACCTCGTATCGGTTCAAGATAACTATCAAAAGAGAAGTTTTGAACACACAAACTGCAGTGTGTAGAACATGAATATGCATTCACAACAAATCGCAATTTATGGTTTCAGGGCTGCAACTAACGATGATTTTAATAATCTATCATTTTTTCTTTTTTTTAATGAATTAGATTAAAAACTTTTAAATGGCCATCCGTTTATTAACAAACGGGACACTGTTTCAAACCGATGGTGCAGAAAAGCGCACAAACAGGATGCTACAAGAACATCCCAGAACTCCCAGAAAGAGTGTGCATTGACCAGAACCCTCAACTCTCGCGCTCCATGACGTGTGATGTAGCATGAGTAACATTATCAAAACCACGCAGCAGGTGACTGACTTAATAATCATGCGACACAATAAACTGATAATGAAATTCATTCCCAACACTTTTAAATATCGATTTTTATCGATATCGACTCGTTGTTGCAGCCCGATATATTTTCAGTATTTAGCTAGTATATTTCTTTCCATTCTGTTTGCAAAGTCAAAATACAATCTCGTAATAATTTGAGAAAAATGTGTACTAGCAAGTGAGAGTAGTGTCTCATATGGTACCTTATGCTCCTGGTCTCGGGAGAAGGCAACATTAAGCCGTGTTAGAACTTCATTCTTCTCAGCCTCCTCTAGCTCCTCCTGGTAGAGATAATCTTCATTCTTATGTCTGCAGCCACAGAACAACAATGTCTCTCCAACTTCCTTGCCTGTACACAGACAGGAGAGAGAGAGAGAGAGAGAGAGAGAGAGAGAGAGAGAGAGAGAGAGAGAGAGAGAGAGAGAGAGAGAGAAAACATCAACAATGCGTGTGATATTTCTTCTTGTCATTTATTTGACGCTCAATTTTACACAAAGGCTTGTTAGGCGGGCAGGCTACAATATAATCAGCTGTGAGTTGCTGTGTTGTTCAAAATTATGAACATTTTTGTTTGCAAAAAAAAAAAAAAAATCTCATTTTGATTTTGATGCTTGCAACATGTTAAAAAATAGCTGGAAAAGGGGAAGCAAAAGACTGGGAAAGTCGAGGAATGCTAAACAAAAAAAAAAGTTTTGAAAATTCCACAGGTGAATAGGTTAATCGGAAACATGTGAGTGTCGTAATTGGGTATAAAAGGAGGATCCGCGAAAACTCAGTTGTTCACAAGCAAGAATGTTTTTTTTTTTAAATCATCTACAATCCATAATATAATCTCAAAATTCAGAGAATTTGTAGAAATGTGTGCACATAAGCATCAAAGCCCAAAAAAAAAAAAAAAAAAACCAGAACCTAAACATAACACAGTCCTAGCTTTTTGCAGCATGTTCCAGGCATATTTGAAAACAAACAAAAAGTTGATCAGTTTGAACATTAAATATCTCGTCTTTTTTAGTCTGCCGCAGATTTGAAACCTCTCCGCGGAATTGAAAGCAGACCGCGGAAATAAGAGTGAGGTGCAGAATATTACACTTACATGTAGTTTTCATCCCGGCAGCTAGATGTCGCAGTGAGACAGGCTATGTTCACACTGCAGGGCATGGCGCCCAGATAATTTCCTAAAAGAATTCTTCTTACTTCATTAGTAGATTATTTTGCTTTATAATCATTATTTTGTGTTGATAGTTACGTTTTACACAATGTCGCTACTTCGTGGGAATTGGGGTTTAGACACAGATATCATATCTTGTCATTCTAACCTTGTGGAGGCCTGACTTTGAGAAAATTTAGCCAAACAAGGCCAGATGTTGAAGAATACCTTGCTGTTTGAGCCAGCCCCTCTCCTGAATGAAGCCCATGAAGGGAGCGATTCCTGTCCCAGGACCAATCATGATCACCGGGACGCTGGCCTTGAAGGGTAGGCGGAACTGAGATTTGCGGATATACATGGGAACAGTAGATTTGTGGCCGTTGTCAGTGACCAATTTGTTCTTCAGCCAGTTTGTGGCCACTCCCTTGTTGATACGGTTCGTCTTGGTCTTGTACTCCACGACCACAGCACAGATGTGGATGCTGTTCGGATGAACCTGGGGAACAAAGAAAATACCATTTGTGCATACACAAGTAAAGCGCTGCCTGCATTCATGTTGTTATTGACGAGAGACTTACTTTCGAGGAGGAGGCTATGGAATAATATCGAGCCTGCAGACGAGGCAGAAGCTCACACAAGTGGTCAATGGGAGGCTTTAAAGAGGGCATGTCCTCCAGAATGGCAAGAATGTTTCTGCAGGGCTCCAATACCCAACTCTGGTAGAGGGCCTGAAGAGAAACAAAAACACGAAAGATGCTAAATACTACTGCCCTAGTGACAAAAACTACGAAAATCTGATGCAGCTATCTGTTATGATTCTTGACCATGTTGACATGCTCCAATTTTTTGATGACAATGACTAGAGTGGAATTATGTTCTTACGGTTGGAAAAAAAAAATACCCTCAGCATTTTTCCAACATTGGAAATGTATTGTCACACCCCTGCAAAGAGGTTCTGAGTTCAAATCTGAGACATTGCTAGCCTTTTCTGGTTGGGCTTTACATGTTCTCCCTGTAATTTTGTGGGCTCTTGGCATTCAGTAGTCCAAAAACATGTACAATAAAAATGTTATTTATTGACTTCTACACAATTTACGGTATGTTGGTGTGAATGTCTTGTATGTCAAATAGTCCAGTGATCGGTTGGGTGCGTTCTTTGTTAACAGTGACATTCAGTGAAGTTATTTAATGAGAATGTACAGTGAAAATACAAATAGTTGTGTAAATTTGTTGTGACTGACTGTTCACTGATTGTTTTAGTTGCTATGCATTATATATAGGCTTGATGTCACACAGAATGTAAATTTGTCAGTACGTTGAGCTTTCTACCAGAGTGTCAACTCTCTTCCGTATGTTCTGCATCCAGCCCTGCTCTCTGTAATTACTTTGTATTTTCGAAGATAAGACTTTTACTTTTGAACTTCAATATCATGTCTGCGACTGAGTACGAATTTGTGCTCCTCAGATGACAAAAAATGTACAATTGCAAGGATGAGCAACAAGCACTGCGGGCCCACTACAACTTTTATTTTATTCAATCTCCACCTATTATCACACACACTGACCTTGCCCTGAGCGGAGGAGGAGGCCATCTTGCGCATATTCTCCTGTTCTTGAGGGTCCGAAGCGTATTGTGCAAGCTCATAGAGGACATTGGTGCGAGGAGGGTGCGTGATGTCGAGGTAGTGAGTCAGAGCTGTGCGGTACGTTGTGGGGCAGGGGAATGGGTGTTTCTTATTCGACTCCTCTGAAAGATAAACATTCAATATGTATACATTAGTCGTCACATGGAAATGTATACACGTTTATATCTTTTTATTGTATGAAAAAAAAATATGTCAATGGGGCCACACCCCATCAGCTCAGCCTGTATCACTCTGGTATTAATCACTCTCTGCTCAATCAGTCGCAGTTATTATGGTATAAATAAATTAATAACCACGCACTTGCAGCTATTATAAAGGAGCTGATTGTGCAAGTGTAGCTATCAGGGGTAAATGTCATGACGCAGTGAAGGGAGGAGCTCTTTAAGTCAAATCACTTTGCACTTTCAATGTCATACCATCAAGGTTGTTCAGAGAGATAACCACATCAAGGTCCACACCAAGGACTTGTCCCAACTTATTCACCAACGCTGCATCATTAGTAGGGAAAACAGCCACATGGTCTCCTGACTCATATCTGCAATCACGGAATATCACCTTAGCCTTTGGCCATATGTTGGATGAAGGAACTCAGTTTTATGAGCCTCATTTAAGTAGTACACACCCATGAAGCCCAAAACTCACCTTATCTTTGAGCCTGAAATATCTAATTCAAGGTGCATCAGATGCCTCTGACCACCTTTGTTGAGTTTACGGTTGACAGTGACTGGGGCCAAGAAGGGATTTTTAGAATCATACGGCCTGTAAATCAGAGGACATAACTTTAGCCTGATACTGTAATGACAAAGAATATCTAAAATCACTTGGGATAATCTTGTCAAATTTTCAAAGTTACATTTTCTTCTCGGTTTTTTAAGTGACAAATGTTCAGGTTATTTATACCCATAGAGAGGTTTGGAGGGTACATTTCAGAGTGCAAAAATTAAAACAAAACGTCCACTAGGAGGCAGCAAGCCTTCAATGACCTACAGTAAGCTTTGTTGCAGGCAGATTTCTCTACTACAGTACTTACGGTTTCTGGACCTCAAAACTCTTCAGACGGCCAATCTCTCCCGTGAACACTTTATTCATGTTGATGTCAGTGTGCTCCTTCAGCTCATATTGACGTATGCTATGTGACCAAACAACACTAAGTTAGACGTTACATAAACTTAAATTACACCTCCTATTTTTCATTCACACACAAGAGAAGACTAGCTTGTAGTGTAACATTATGTCAAAAGATAAAGGTATATTTTATCTCTGACAATCCAGTCAAAAGAAAAGCAACAATATAAAGTATTGCAAAGACTAGATATGCACCTTGAGTCATCTCCTAAGGCTTCCACGCCAAAGTGCTCACAGACAGCTGGCCAAAACTGCTCTCGCCACGAGACAAAGTCTTCTTCCAAGCTGAGAGAAAAACAAAGAAATGCCAGGTGAGCACACAAGTTAAGATATTTACAGTCGAAGAAATTTCAACAGTTCAGGTCACTTGCATTTATCTGATGACTGATGCAGGATGTTATTTCAGGCATCGAACCCTTAACACCATCAGAAATAGCCAAGTATCTTTTTTTTTTCGTCACTTACTTGCCATCATCATCTCCTAAACCGAGGTCAAAGATGCGCTTGGCCCCAAGTTCCTCCAGCCTTTTGTCCACATATTTCCCCATGGCATTGTAATGCTCATAGGTCTTGTTGCCCAAGGAAAATACCTGCAGAAACAAAAGAATTCCAATCAGGCAGGCGCAACATGTTCATGGAACCAGCTACTAATATTTTAAATGTGGACATTTGTGTCTGTTATTTCCAGTGAATTAATGAGAAAAAAAATGCAATGACTTCATAAGGAATGTAAAGGAAATTGAAATTAGGGAAATCTCATGGAATCTCATGCATTGCTACGAAGATGACAAATGTCAAACCGTTCCAAAATTAACACTCAGTGTGGCGAGTTTACAAAATTATTGCGGTTGCAGAGTGACTATAAATCCAACGTATCCCTCTCAATGGGCTAAAAATAAATGTCCCCGCTCAGTAGGAAATCGTTTGAATTCTTTACAAACTTCAGCAACTCTAGAGACAGAGAGAAACAATGGTGGCAACATTCAGCAGCTTCAGAGTTGGGCAAATTTGATGGGCCACTGAATGAAAAACCTTTATGATGGTAAATTCACTTTGGTGTGTGACCACAGATCAAAACTTCCAACAAAATCCACATTTGCGTTATCATAAACCTCACCGTGAAGTTCAGTCCAGAGAGGTCTTCATCATCATTTTCCTGTAGCCAGTCATAGAAATCCTGGGCATTATCTGTTGGGTCTCCTTCTCCATAGGTGGCCATGCAGAATATGGCTAGTGAGTTTTTGATCTCAGACAAACGAGATAGTTCGCCCTGAAGAGCATGACAGGAACGCAGACAGCACTGAGTATCAAAAGTATACAATTTCTAAATAAGTAAGTGATGTGTTGCATATTGTTCCTGGGAGTGTCTGAGGTCACTATAGCATTATTGTGTTAAGTAGCATTGTTTTGCAGTCACTCGCTATTTAAAAAGGAAAAAAAAAGTGGGAAAAAAAGGAAGCAAGAAACTCTGCATGAACTGTATGTTGCACAAACTGCTTTAAGTTACCATGTCATATTCTTCTGGGTCAGCAGCCATTCCCTTCATCCCATAACGCTGAGCATCTTTGGAGAGTCTGTTGGCAAACTCCTCTGCTGTGCCAGTCTGGGAGCCATAGAACACAATGATGTTCTTTCCCTGAGGAGGAAGAAATAAGTTGAGGCGAACAGAAAAGAAAACTAGTGAAATAGTGCTAACAGCTCGATGCACAACTTTGCGATGACAATTCACAATGCAGACCAACAGGCCAAAGTTTTGCCTGCCCCCCCCCCCCCCGCTAATGTCATTGTATCTGAATTATTTGCAGGAAAACCACACAAATCAAACCCGAACTATTTCTAATCGTTATTCACATCCTTTCATCCTAGTCCAACGAATGATGCATGCACCCATCACGAGTGCTGTTTAGTACTGAACTTTACATGTGTTCTTAGACTTATGATCAGAAAAGGTTTTTCAAGTGTGAATACCGTACATGTGGGAGACACTATGAATGCCAAGACCAAAATACTGAAACCACATTTAAAAGATGCATGTGACCAAATGGCGCTGCACAAAGACAATGAATAGAACGGGGGGGGGGGGACTTAAAATATCAGTCAACCTTGACAAAGATAATTCTAGCTTTGAGTCATATTGTCAAGCGGTTATTACGAGAGCAATATTTATTTGTGGGTTTTCATACAAGGCTAAAAAGTTAACCAAAATATTTGAAAGACCTCGGTGCAGTTCGAGACCATTACAGACCATCACCACAATAATAAACACATTTCTGGCTCAATATCACTCAGATGGTTTTACTTTCAAATGAAACTTTGCAGAGGAGTCTCAGAATATACATCCATGTTTACCGAGCTGCAAGCTTGGACTTTCAAAACATTCCTGCATTGTTTGCAAAACATTTACCAACACAAGTACAGTACACAGTGAAATTGTTGGAAATAACAGGACTTACTGTTTTCTTCATTTTCTCAATGAAACTTGTTTCTCTCGTTGTGGGGGCTCTAGAGAAGACAAAATGTTTCACTTGTTAGACTAAAGCGGATGGAAAATGAAGATATGAAAAATATATTTTTGTAATCAGGCTTTCATGACACTTGACTTTTTATTGCATTACAGTGCCACAATAAGCTCAGTGACCAGGTCAAGATGACATTTTATTTGTTAAAACAAAAATATTAAACTTATAAACCCCATCACTAAAAATGTGTTTCTATTCATTTTGCCACAGCGAACATTTTAGCACATTTTGTGATTGATTGTGACTGAATATTTACAGTCCTTGGAGATCTCTAATTGCTGCGGCCCTCAACCACGTAGTCAATGAGAGCCAAAACAAATTCAAGAGGTGATAAAAGGGTGTGAACAAATCAAAGCCACACGGGTACCAATGTAATAATTTCACAGTGCATTCTTAGAGTGACGTATGTTTTCTAATTCAGCTTCAACCATAAGATGACTGAATGCAGTCTGTGCCCAAAACGCGACAAAGAAATTTAACCATTGGGTTGTCAAGGTCCTCACCCTTTTAGCGCCAGGCTTTCAATGGTCACACAGGTCAAGCTCTCCTCTTTCAGTCACATCATTCATGTGCTTTCCTGAGCTATTAGCTCCCCCTTGGGATTGCAGTGCTACAAAAACATTTGCCTTGTTTGCCGTGCAAATCCTCTTTTGATACTCACTCCCCCTTAAAATCTTGGATCATCAATCACATACAATAATTCATCGGGTAAACTGCAACAACATCTAATTGAGGAACTCGATTCTAAGTATCTAAACATTGTCGGTGATTATGGATGTTTATTCCTCAGGTGTCCAGAGGATAAATAAAGCTATCGTACAATTCTCGTTTATCTGTAAAACAGCTTAGCCGGATTACTGTAAACGTAAGAAAGCAGTTAGAATTCAAGCGTGAGAATCCAATGCCCAACCTGCCATAAAACAGTCTCCCGTGGTTAACACTTGCACTCTGGAGCGAAGATGACTCCAGATGGAAATAAAAAAAGCAGACATTTGCCCTCAAGCTCAAGCATTCCTGTCAGACCTAATATAGAGTCTAAGAACATAATCAGATGGTTTTGGAAATGTCTGCACCAAATGCAACAAACCTGAGCACATGAAAAACACATAGTACTCTCAGGGGAAACTCATTGTACGAAGAGCGGAGTTTTTGTGCAGTAGCCATCTCAAATACTGCGCTTCCAAGCCCTCCTCTCTCTCCCTTGACATTCTTGTGTTTCTGTCACAAAATAAAATGGAAATGAATCCTGCCCCCTCCCCCACACTTGAAACTTACAGAGTCGGTTTCAAGTTAATTGTCCAATGTATTATTGCGCACTTTCAAACAACCTCTGTGAGCCCATCTAGTGCTTTTAAGTAAATCAAGCACATTGACCCATCATGCGTGACAGTGTAAGGCTTGCGCATGCAATGTTTTCTATTTCTTTTTTTAGGTGACTCATTACTGATGGCAACCGAACACCGCAATTAGTGGTTAAAAAAATAAAACATTTAATAATTTTCTCATGACTTACTGGAAACGCTGGGTTGCGTTTGACTCCATTGTCAGCACATGAGGAATTTACTTCCTGATCTTAAATTCAAGAGCACCTCAAACTCTGCCATGAGCCCCAAACCGAGCATCTTTTAGTTGCAGTTAAAATCCATCTTTGATAGAGAGGAAAGCAAACAGGTTACTGACCTCTCGGCAGCATCTCTCCTGTCTTCTGGCAGGGAGAAAACACAGCCCATGGCATGTGGCCCTGTAGCTCAGCAAAGCCACGATCACCGCTGGCTAGGCAGCGCCACACCGTGAACAGCCACGCTCCGTCTCAATAGCAGGATGTCAACACTCCGCAGCCACAAGCAGACAAAAACAAGCCCAGTCCAGAAAGACGCTAAAAAAAGCTTTGCCAAGAGTGGTCTGCTTTCACCCTAGAAGCTCCAGCGTTATCTGAACTCAGCCTCTTCCTGTGCGACTCTCAGAATTCAGTCTGTTTCTCATACTCACATAATCAAACATGCACATTGCAGCCCCGTCAGTGTCTGGACACAATGGTGGGAAACTGACTTTCCCATAAAATGTAGCAGAGCTGCAGACCCACATTTTTGACTTACACCAGTACACACTGAACCACTCCGGGGCTGAAAAGCCTTCCCCCTCAGGCCCGCCCCCTTTTCCTCTCCGGCCTGAAAGGTGTTAGGCAAGAAAAAGTCTACAAGATCCATTCTCAGGATTTGGCTAGTCAACTAACCAAAGCCACTCCTCCGTGGACCACTAAAAGTGGGGAAAGAGCTGACTGGAAGGTTTCTGTCCCCCGCCCCCACATCACCGGAGGAGAGAGGGGAATGCCATTGCTATGGCAACCTCATTTATCATAAAAGGATTCCATTTGTGACAAGGCCCAATGGCAGAGGAGCTCATCTGACGCACATAAAGAAAAGAAAAAGCAGGGAGAGGGGAAAGATGGGGGGGGGGGAGTAACTCAGGGTGAAGAAAGAGTTGCTTGTCTTTTGCCTCAACGTCCACCTTTTGGAAAGGCTTCACAAAAGAAGCTTGGCTCACAACTTTCTCATGATTTCAGGGCCAAAAAAAAAAGGCGCAGGATATACATGGAGACTACGCCTCCTTCAAAACAATTAGCTAATCGCCACACTCTTAAATGGGACAGCAGACCATCTTCGGGCTTGTGTCATTTTTATGCTTCCTTCCTGTATCCCCTTCTCCTCCCCTCCGCAGATCGACTGAACAAAATGCTTCCTGATGGTCATTCCTCTGGTGACCAACACCCGCACACAAAGTCAGTTGTTTTTGTGACAAAACCTCAACCACACAGAGAGCATAGTTTTGGGATGGTTAACTAATATGTGTTGTGGTTGGGGAGGGTCTACAAACGTATCCAGTTGCCTTCGAGTTCAGTGGAAACAAAGCAAGCCTCCATCCCTCGTGTGTTGTCACGTAGGGAGAAAATAACCAAGGGGAAGCTTTGACATGAAGGGGGAACAAGCGGACCCAAAGACGAGAAGGATGAAATGAAAGCTACATGTTCAAGGTTTAAGACATGATGACACAGTGAGACAATTTCGGTCTCGCAACATACTCAGGCTGAAAGCGCTTCCATTTGCACATTTCCTTTAGGATCGGAAAATGACTACTATGAACTGAAAATCGATCAATTTTAATCAGACTTTCAGATCAGTGTGCCTCTGATGGAATTAACTCCAATACTGTACTTAGTTATGGGGTTTTTTTTTTCTTGGGTGACGCCACCACAGAACGGTACCAACAGACTCGGAAGGTGATGGCCCAAGAAAAGTGTCATGATGGCCATGGAGATCGAATTTATTGTAGTGTTGGAGCCATAATGCTACACATGTCAGTCCGGGATGCTCAGTATACAATGTGGCTACAATACATCTACTGCTGAGACAACTAATCCATAACATCAATGAAAATCAACAATTTACAGTGTTGGCAATAATCTCCGATTACGACATCAGTTACCCGCTGTGTCACCAAATTATTATTACCTAAATCACCCACTCCATTGATGTGTAGTACAGTGCAGTGGAAACTATGGGACTTGAGAGCCTGCTCTCATGACATACAGTATACGTAACCCCCCCTGCCCCCCTGCCAAAAAAAAAAAAAAAAACGATGTTGAATTTGGATGACGTAGGCCCTGCTGCTTAATTCTTGGATCCTGATGAACCCATTACACTTTCAATGCATGCAGAGGTGTTGCACTGTATTCCATAGACAAGTGCTCATTTTCAATCCAAAATACATGTCTATGCTCAAAGCAGCCAAACAAACTTGGTCTTATAATTCTAAGTGTTATAGTGATATAGACAATATTCAAAATTATTTTGGAAATACAGCACGTAATTAACTTGGAGGGATTTACCTCTGCCACCCAGTGGACATAAAGGGAAACGCAGTGCCAACGCATCATTTGTTTATTGTCAGTCCATAAATAAACCAAATAGGTACGTTTTTCAAAGGTCAAGTGTGATGCCAACATTTATTCATACAGGATTGTATTTTTTTATATACTTTATACAACATGTTATTATAGTGTATAATGTCTTGTTTGGTAAATGGAGTTATCTGGACTGGACACTATGAATAAAAAAAAAAGAGAAAAAAGAAGCATCACGAGATAAAGAGCAAGTTTTGAAATTGAGCGCTTTTACTTAGTCTTTGATTTTCATCAATTTAATGTCATACGTGTACGATTTAAATGGAATACCAAGGAGGTCAAGTGTGAGAATGTGACTTAGTGGTGGCACAGGTTCGAACCGCAAGTTAGGTTGACGGTGCAAGAGTAAAATGCCAGCAGTTACACATGTGCACATCCACAGTAATCATCGCCATTCCCAAGATGTGAAGAGGGTGCGGCAATGACTCATCTACACCCAGCATCCTCCCGGACACCCAGCTGTGATACCTTTGTACAAGACCCAGATCCCCTAAACTACGTCCTGGGGGCTAAAGTCCCCTGCTCCAGTATGTGTTTGGAGTGTTCACGACTGAGATGGCTTAAATGATTGCATTTCATATTTTATCAAGATTTATAAACATATAGTTAACAAAGATTTATAAAGACACATTACAACACAAGTATGCATGTGTTCACAACAATGAAGATGATTCTTATCTTAATGTCACTTGTTGAAACCATTGAGGTACCATTGCTTGATTTCAGTTTGCAGTGTTTGTACAACAAGTTCAATAATCAACCATCTATGAACCTACTGTACTCATTTAAACAACTTTTGGAATGACATTTTGTACAACCGGAGAGGTCGTCATCACAGTTGTGAAACATTAACAAGAATGCAGTGGATGTTCTTTTGAACGTTTTGGTTTTTTTTTTTTTTGCCACCCACACTTGATGATAATGCTCCCACAATGTTTTTAAGGAAATAAATGAAATGAAATAAATAAATAAATAAATAAGAAGGGTGAAGGAGACTTACATTATTTCAAGCTTCTTGAATTCAGGGATGGGTTCAGGCTTCTTGCGGGACATGAACCAATAGATGACAAGCCCAACGATGAGAGAGAACAGGAAGAGGTCGAGATTGCTGAAAAGAGGCTCGTCCTCGTCAGCCATGGTTTTTGTGTCGGTGTCGGGGTCCATGTCTGCCAACCTCTTGACAAAGAAAGAAAAACCTTCTGAACAATCTCTCAAATGACAATATCAATCTGATTGTATGAATTCCCCTGTAATTTCTTGCTACCTTAACCCATGTAGGTTGAGGATGCAAGAGTAAAATGCCACCAGTTACACATATCCACAGCTTCACAACCCATATAAACCCACGATCGCCTCAGATTAAATAAATATACATCTGAAATTGATGGATAACAAGTTTTGAAATCAGAAGCCAGGAAGTAATTGTTTGTTCAACTATTTTTAAATTTACTTGAAAGGAGGGATCGGGAGCAAAAAGTGCTTGCAATATCTCATATCTCTGTGTTGCGAAAAGTAAAGACAGTTTGCAAGAAGCGGGAATTCGACGCACAGGATGGCTGACGGTCGGGGTAGGTGGGAGGTTCGCCGGTCAAGGTGGGTTGGCTGGCCATGATGCCCAGGACTGGCCCGGATATACACTGGCCGCTCGGTAAAATTCACATATTTTCCCAAAATTCCCAATGGCCACACCACCCCTGGAACCAGTTAAACTGCACTGGGAAATATGATGATTAACAGATGTGGCCAATCCCTTTACTTTCTCTATACAATGGCTGCTTTTGTCCACGCATTATTGAACAAATTGGCTGAAAATCAACAGAAATCTCTAGCCCAGCTTCAAGAATAGCATCAGTCTTTTTTTTTTTTCAATGAGTGGAAAAAGACATGCTCTTAGCTCATGTTTCAAGTTTTTTTTTTTTTTTGGCTGTTCCCAGTCACACAGCTGCGCTTGCCTGCTAGAAAACCTGAAGCCCACTTGAACACTTACCCATTTTTAACCTTCCATTCATTCAAACATCAACTGCTTATGCCGTTTAGTTCTTTGATTTCTCCATTGCCTTCAACACCATCCAGCCCAACCTACTGGGGGACAAACTGCAGCACACCGGAGCGGACCACCACCTGAAATCATGGATTACAGATGACCTCACAAACCGGCCACAATACGTGAGGGCACAGAGCTGTGAGTCGGACAGGCTTCTCTGCAGCACCGGGGCGCCGCAGGGGACTGTCCTGGCTCCATCCCTGTTCACACTCGACACTTGGGACTTGAGCTACATCACTCCACCCTGCCACCTTCAGAAGTTCTCTGATGACTCAGCGATCGTCGGCCTCATTACAGAAGGAGATGATCGGGAGTATAGGAGACTGACGGAGGACTTCGTGGACTGGTGCCTGCAGAATCACCTCCAGATCAACCCTGGGAAAACTAAGGAGTTTGCTGTGGATTTCTGCAGGAAACAGTGCTCACCTGCACCGATGAACATCCAGGGTACGGAAATGGAGAGGGTGACCTCCTACGAGTACATGGGTGTCCTTCTCAACAATAAACTAGGCTCGTCTACCAACACAGACGCTCTGATCAGGAAGGGACAGAGGCTCTTCCAACTGAGAAAAGTGAGGTATTTTGAGGATCAGGGGTCACTCCTTAAGACCTTCTATGACTCAGTGGTGGCTTTAGCCATTCATTATGGCATAGTGGGCTGGTCAGGCAGCATCTCAGCCCAGGACAGAGAGAGACTGGACCGACTGATCAGGAGGGCCAGCTCTGTCCTGGGCTGCGCCCTCGACACTCTGGAGGAGGTGGGCAACAGGAGGATGCTAGCTAAGCTAATAGCTATGATGGACAGACCCTCCCACCCCCTCTAGGCCACCCTGACAGCACTGGGTAGCTCCTTCAGCCGGAGACTGATACAGTACATACGGTGCAAGAAGGAGAGGTACCGCCGCTCGTTCCTGCCGACTGCTGTCAGGCTACTGAATCGACGCACCCGAAAACCTGGACTCACCCTGACTCAGCAATTTAAAAAACCACAGCCATCTTATGCAGCATACATGCAGTTGCACATATGCTTATATGTTATATTTTATCTTGCATTCTGTACTGTGCACTGTTCATTTTTAAATTTATTTTGTGCATGCAAATAGTTCATGTTTTTCTACTTTCTTCCCTCCATATTTTGCTGCTGTAAATTGCGAATTTCTCTATTGTGAGACAAGGTTTTCTTCTCTTATCTTACTCAAAAGGCTTTTATTGCGAATCATATTTCCCTTTGAAACGAATGGAAATGCCATTAATGGGTTCCAGCCCAATGAAAAACAAACAAAAATAATAAAAGTAACAAACGCTGGCAAACATTTTGCAAAGATTTGCAACCTTGCATGAACCCTGATGAACCCTGACGAACCCTGACGTAAACAACATTCGCTGCCTTCAAAACACTCGCAAATTTTTGCCACTCAGTGTGATAGGGGCTAGAACGGCATTGGAAAAGAGTTAAGTGAACCATGAGTGCGAGAGACAGGTTCGCGATTGCGACACATCCAAACAGCATAACTTCAAAAATACGTTTAATGAGCGTAATTTTATTCGGTGACAAGCAAGCTTGTTCCACACTGGTTGCATTTACTGAGATCATAAATCAATAGTGTCGTTTCTAGATGAAGGAAGTCATGAATGTACCCGACAACTACGTAGAGACATGATGTAAATGTATTGTTTACCATTAGAAAAGTCAAATGTATCAAACAGAGAAATCCCACATGTTCAATATGTGTATCATCATATTTAGTCTTTTTTTTTTTTTAAAGAGGGAAATATTGACCTTTATGAGTTACAAAAAGCAACTGGCACTGATTTGGTGGAATGGTACATATATATAAATATATAGAACATTATGTATACACATCGATGTATGCATATCTCCATATTAATTTG
Organism: Hippocampus comes; assembly: GCF_001891065.2. Classification (NCBI taxonomy): domain Eukaryota; kingdom Metazoa; phylum Chordata; class Actinopteri; order Syngnathiformes; family Syngnathidae; genus Hippocampus; species Hippocampus comes. The sequence goes on from NW_017805820.1 coordinate 2,236,355, forward strand.
AAAAAAAATCAGATGCAGCCTTTTAATTTCCAATGAATGCATTGCAGAGGTATTCGATCAGGCAGATACTTGAAACCAAAGACTCAGACTCGAGGGCCAAAAAAGCGTGATGGCGACATCCCTAATAGCTTTAATAAGTGAACACACACCTGATAAAATACTAGTCTCAAGCCACATAAACCTGATTTTAGGGAAAACATTAACAAACGATGTGAGTGAGAAGTCAGCAAAATTGAGCTGAAAAAAAAAACATGCAGGGAAATTCAAGTTGAATTGTTAGCGATTGATGATAACAACAGCCTGGCATTTTAACAGAGTTGTGTTTACAACTCATACATTATTTAGTATTTGATTCTTTCTGCTGCAGAGCGTTTCCTTCCAAGCTCAGGACAACGGATTTAAAACTATGAAAGATACAATAGTTTTTCTTGGCTCCTGTGTGAGACTGACTTAACAGGCACCAAATTATTTCATAGAAACACCAGGAAATACACTCTGGGGTTTAAAAAAACAACAACAACAACAGAAAAAGACAAGTTTGAAGTCCACTTTTGGTCTGAATGTATTAAGTTGGCCCATGGTGCATGTCTCCAACACAACTCATCGATCTGTGTACTTCTGCTAACAGATGAGCTAATGAACTCATTCAGGAAACGATTTGATGTTGGAAAATAACTTTTGTGATCGAGAAACTTGACTGAAATCACAAGGATATAAGTCACATTACCCCAAAGGGATTCACTACTCGACTCGGTACCAGTCATACATGATACGGATTAATTCATAAAAGTGTCTATTCACCATCATGTGAAACTTGGGTTTCTTGCCAATTACAATCCAATGAAAGGGGCTTTCAAAGGCTAATGACATCGGTGTGTTCAACGGAACGATGGTTGGACATAGAAATATTTTACCCGCACAAGTCACAAGATGAAATATAACATTAGTATGAGCAACAATGAACGTGCCAAGAAAAGGTTAACACGTTCTTCTCGATCACTGCTGCCCTTTACACTGAAGTACACATAAAGACAATATTGACAACTAGCTAGCAGGACTTTATTTTGGCCCCCTCTGGACAAACAGCAACGAAAAAGCACATTGCGCCATAGAAGCACTTGTGTGACAAAGTACTGTTAGTCAGCGACGTACCAAATGGTTTAAGCCGGTGTTCATCGCAAACCAAGGTAGCGAAAACCTGACTTTAGCCTCACATTGCGGAAGAACGCATCACATCTTTCACCTACTTCGTGTCTAAAATTGAACTTCTGCTCCTTGTTTTAACGATTATATCCAACGCGTCTTTCCTAAATGTAATTCCGCCTAACTGCCACTCATTGAAAAATGATTTGTCAATAATTGTGAGTGTATAATCGATCTTACCTGCTTGCTGCTCTAACTCACGTTCACGAAGCTCACAACGCAGAAGGAAACTTTACGGCATGTTGGACCATACCATCTTAGTCTTTACAGCGGGGGTATCCGGTTGGGTAGTCAAAGTAAATTCCATAAAACCTAGTCGTTCTATGTTCTTTTTTTGTTTGCTTATGCACTCGAGAATATGATTTTAGCACAAAGTTACATACATGTGACTGTGTGTGTCGTCAGATGTATTCTTTAATCAGAGCGAACACCATAAAGCTGACTCGTTTTTCGAAGTAAACCCCTACAAAAGCATTACCTAATGTCGTTAGACTATTGTAACCTACCATGATATATAACTGCTGAGGTATTCGAGAGCAGGGTTCATGGTTATGTAATCTGGACAGCACAACACGCTGTGTAACCCTGACAAACTAGACACTGACTCTTCAAAGTCGTCCTCCCAATGTTATAAGTGTTTATATTCCTAACACATCTCAGGAATAGCCCAGTATGTGATGATTCCTCCCATGTGATGATTCCTCCCTCACACCCGAAAATGCACATCAAGAGTATCCCAGTCAAACTCGGTGAACCCTCATCATCAAACGAAAAAATGCAGTGTCATGCATGATAAAATCAGTCAAAGTACTCACACTCTGTTTTTCATCAGAGGCATCAATTCAATTTCTGATACTTTAGTAAAATAGTAGTTTAAAATACAGACAGTCAAACACAACAATAACAAAATGATTACGCTCCATGATGTACAATACTCATTTCGATAATGATGCACATCAAGAGAAAAAAATTCTTTGCACACAAATACTCTTTTCACGTTTTAACTTGAAATTGTTCGATATATATTTTTAATTATTTATAATATTTATACATTTTATCTGTAAATGTTCATACTAAACTGACAAGAAGGAAGAAAAAAAATATTGTCACATGTCGAATTTTGCTGTTTAGGTGGCTGCCATTGGCAAGACTGAAAACATGTTACCAGTGCATAATTTGCTAACATTGTGAACTGCACAACAAGAAGCGCTAAATTATCTATAGCTAATGATAATAATTGAAAAAGTACAACTTGTATGTGGATTTTTTTTTTCAGATTAAAGTCACTGTTTTTTTGAACACCAGAAGCTGTTGTTTTTTTAGGCCGGCACAAGACACAACGCAATTCCTATGAATTTTCGCATATAGTCGACATCGTCAAACAATGAGACCATGGACGGTAAATATCTTGCTTTTTAGAATTTGTGGCCAGTTGTCCATGCTCCATGTTTCACGTTCCCCCACGTTCTCCTCATTATTTGCACATTTAAAAACCACAATCAAATTCGATCTCAACCAGTTTTCACCTCTCTGTTTACTGTAAGTTTTTTTTTTTTTTTGTTTTGACATTGTGTTGTGGTTACCACACCCGTCTCGCAGGGCAGAGGTGCAGTGTTTGATTCCCCGCCTACTGCCCGAAGACAGCTGGCATACCCGCGTCCCTCGTCAGGACAAAGTGCTTCAGATAATGGATGAATTCATAAAGAAACCAAGTCTCAAATATCGACCTTGAAAACATGATGTGATGTCTAACACACGAATCCAGTGTTTCCCAACCTTTATTGAACCAAATCACCAATTTTATATTGCAGAGATCTCATAGTAAAACGCTAAACAAAAATTCCACCAAAAAAAAACTATAAATACAGAAATAATGATCAGCTTGTCTGGACCTGTTAAATTAAACACAATGTTGATACTCGCAGGAAGCCATGACTTGTTCTGTTGTGCAAGTGGTGGATAAACAGGTTTATTCTAATTTCTGCCTTCTAATGGAGGACCATTACGATGTTCTGATTGCCGCTATACACCTCTGTTTGTTAATAAACAACACCCTTTGGACGAATTGAGTGAAAATGAATGATTTTCGACGATTCAACTTGTGTGCCACAGCATCTTACTCAAGATAAACTACTTGTACTGTTTGAATCACAGGATCTTTGTTTTCTGATTCCTCCGTTTGACCTTCTGATGGACCACAGCAAGAGTCGTGAAGAAGTTTCCCGTGAACAGAATAAAGAAGCAAAGGCTGCACACCAAGACCTGGCGTTAATAACAGAATGAAGGTGAATCATTGCTCTGGTTGATTTTCAATTTCAAAAAAATAGATAATGGTCAGGCACGTAGGCATTCAGGAGCAGGGCTATTAACAGTTTCAATTCTGTTGCAATCTGGACAAGCTTTTTCATTCGAAAAGTTAACTTGGGAATTCAAACTACATCTCAACTCAAAATGGTTGCCTTACCGCGAGTAAGGCATGCCTTTTAAATGAATGAGACTGAATGAAAACATCAAGAGGGAGTGAAAATTGGATTGTGTGAGCGCTGACCTGCCATTCTTTGCAGTCTGGGAGCTGAGCCATTCTGAAGAGAGAGATGCTATTGAAGAGCTGGCAGAACTACAAGAAAACAGGAGGTCTTAGAATTGCATTTGTAAATTGTAAAGTATAACAAACAGTGACACACCAAATGTTACATGCAAATGTAAAACCCAAATAGATCTTAGCATGTAAACATGCAGAATGCTGACATGAGCCACGTACATGTGATGTGTGGTATCATGTCGAAACCATGACAAAGCATAATTATTTATGCAAACTCCTCCGTGACTCAAGTGCGGATGTTCCACTGACGGTATACTCACATGACCGAAAAACAGGAAGGGCAAAAGAAATGTCAGTCCTTTCCACATCCAGGACTGAAATCCCTCTAAGAACAGAAATCAGCCATGTACTTTATTTGCCATTATGTTCATGTTCTGAATTTGAAACTTTAAATTTTTTGTACATGGCTTCCACATGAAATGATGCAGACAGCATATTTATTCGGTGACCGAGCTCTGTGTTTGTGAACCTTACCCACGGTCAGATCCATGTTGTGTCTTTCACCCAACGCTCTGAGTCTGTAGAGACATCCACTCTGATAATAACACTGCAGACATTGAACAAAACCTGCATGTTCATGAGAAGATGTTTTGATGACATCTGAAGAAAAATCTGGTATGACTTAATTTGCCAAAGACTTGACCTTACTTTGATAGAGGGAGTAAGCCAGGAACTGGTTCCTGAAAATCTTATACAAGTTGCCATCTGGCCTTGAGTGCAGAAGGGAGGACACTTTAACCATACAGTGCCAGAAAACTTTCACGTTTCACATTAGCTGTAAATGGCTTTCGATTTACTCACCATGTCAGCATTACACCAGACAAAAAAGCTGAGATGTAATGATGGAAAACCCACCAGCCTTTAATTCTGAAACGTAGGTGACACATGGAGAGAATTAACTTCCAAAAGAATTTTTAGAAAGTAAAATGTCTTCAGAACTGTATACAGTATCGGGCTGACCTGGAGCCATTGTTGATGAGGATACTTTCCCTGATTGTTAATGTGCAGTAATACCAGACCAACAGGAAGTTGAGGATAGCGTCAAGAAATCTGAAGCCATGTACCAAAATTAAACACAAAAGTCCCATTGACATATGGGAAGGACCACATTTTCTTTTCTGGAAATGCTTACCTGTAGTTCACAAAGAAATAGCATGTAAAGGAAAACAGCAGCAGGATGACAGTGAGGTACAGCTTGAACTTCTCATATTCGTCTTTGTAGGCAAATCTGGTAATGAGTTTTCAAAATGTGACAAGCAGAAATATCCGGAAGTGCATAAGACTTTGTGGACAAAATGAAGTTAGTGAGATGCCATTGGGAGCATTGTTGACTATGCCACATAACCTTATCCGGAAAAGGTCGTCGCTTTAGGAAAAAAAAAAGAGCACTTACTTTAACTGTTTGCTGAGCAGAGTGACATTCACATTTCCAAGAACCAGAGTGAGGTACAGCCTGAAATACAATCACAACGACACTTTGTCCTTATTTCATTTTTAATAGAAGTAGGAATGTAATCCAAGAATACGATTTTAACCACGAGCACTATATTTTGGTATTTAGCGGTAGACTAAACACTGATATTTTTAGCAAGGTTGATTTATTTTAATTTGTCACCCATTTTTCCTTGGGAGAAAGGATTCCATTTCAAAGAAGGCATTGGTTTGCAGCTTTATTTTCTCTCTTATTACGTCAAGGGCATCTTCTTCCAACAGTCCTTTGCTGCACCTGGTTGATGAGACAAAAACACGACCGGGCTTATCACCGGCATATCTGCGTTTGAGTGTCTTAGTGTATGCCTATTTGTTTGCCTGTTTGAAAGCCTCCCTTTTCAGCTAAATGTGTATGTGTGTGTGTGTGTGGGGGGGGGGGTTGAAAGCTACTTTTTTACAAAAGAGGACATCTCCTTCAGTCTTGTTTGTTGACGGGAAATGGAGGAAGAGCAGCTCCTTTGGAGTTTGGAAATTTCATCCAGTTTTTGTAGGTATAGCCTGTGTGCCTCCTGATTGACAACAAAACAGAATTACAGAACATCAATAACCACAGGAAATTATGCAGTGCAGTCAATGTGATTGAGCTTTCTGCTAGGGAATTTTAAATCTAGAGAACTGTGAGCATGTGCTATTTAATATTAAACACAGGGTTGGTGATTACTCATTGTTGCTTACCTGAGCATGCTGATACTCTTCTTCCAGGCAGCCCCACTGGTGCAGAACATCTGTTAAATTTTGCGAAGTTTTGTGAGTCATTTGCTGGCCTTCCATTTACACCAAAGTCTTTGCTTTAAATATAATTATGTGCCGAAGTATTATTCGTCAGGGTGTGTATGTCATTATCACGGAGAGTTTATTGCACCGAGTGAACTTTGACTGGTGTGCAAAAATTCAAACTTGGACATTGTTCTGTGTTTAGCTCTGTGTGCCATTGTCAAACATAGCTATAATGGTTAGTTAATCCTGACTAAATCATATGGATTAGGTCGATAGATTGATATTGATATGAGATTTTGTCTGATTACATAGTTACATTTTTATTTTGAATATGTGATACAAAAAAAAACAACAACAAATAAATGAAAAATCTACAACGTAACACTGTATACCACTGGTCTAAAAAGGAATATGACATCAAAATGTACATGTACAAAGTACAATTGAAAATGTTCACCCAGTACTATGACCTTACGTTTTCTGGTTTATGGTACATTGAATCATTACGTGATGACCCTCCTCCAAAATGGATGAAAAGACGAAAAGAAAACTGTTCAGGGAGGCTGTCAAGAAGCTGACAACAACATCAAAAGAGCTGCAGGTATTTCTGGGAAGTACTGGCTGCTTGTACATGAGACAGCAATTTCTTCATACATCTGTGCTATGAGGTAGGGTGGCAAGACAGAAGCCTAATGCTGCAAAGAAAAACATCTAAGCCTGGTGTCATTTTGATCAAAAGGAACTCTTTGACTATAATATTTAGAGGTATATTTCATGTAAACACAACACTGCTTGGTGGCCCGCCTCTGTGTGCCCTGCGATTGGCTGGCGACCAGTTCAGGGTGTCCCCCGCCTACTGCCCGAAGACAGCTTGTACTGTAGGAAGCCTTCTTGTAGAACTGATAATTGCTATGTGATAATGGTGGTTTTAGTTGGATAAGGCCAAGGTAGCAAGTGCACCGGTCCGGCCGCCACCAATTCACATGGCCAACCGTGGCTCACATCAACATGTCTCAATCCATCCAGTAGAGGGTGATAATGCGCCTTGCTTGCTAAGACCCGTTGTGTTTTTGACGCAGTCCACGAAGAAGAGAAGCTACGCGGCCAAACACAAGCAGCTACCCGGACTGTCAAACGCACAGCTGATCGAACAAAAACAAGCAGCGGACGAACCAAAAACGACAGACACACAGATCTAGACATTTATCAACAAGAACCGGGACTAGAACGGTCGATGTACAGCTAAGGTACAGCTATGGTAAATAACTCAAATTGGCTCGTACACCGGCGTTAAAGGTAAACGCTGTTGAACGTATGGCGCCAGGGTGCTCGTAACAACTCATATCTGTGCGTGTCCCGTCAATTGTAAGGGAGGTAATGTACGGTGCGGTTTACGTCCTGTCCACGGTGACGGGCTACGTCCTCACCTCCGCGTTGTTGCTCAAATGCCCGACTCTTCTGCATCGGAAGAAGAAAGAGAGGTTCCACAGTAAGCACATTTCTCATCGTGGAGGTAAGTGAGCGGTGGTACTCTCTCAAGCAGTGCGTATGATTTCATTCTTGTGGAAGACAGTAATAATATCCTAATTCAAAGTTTTGAGATCCCATACGTATCAAAAGGGGGAATTCCCAAGGTAGGAAAAGTAGTCAGTCAGGACTTAAGGAGCACAGACACTTGTGTAGTAGAAGTTCTGATTCAACTCTTGAACTTCGATATTAAAGCACAGACTCAGAAATCGCTACAGAAGATTGATTTGAATTGATTGATTCCTGTCTGCATTTCAGGAGCAGCAGAGAACCTTGAGAACACAATGGCGGCTTTCAAACAGTAAGTTGAACTTCGACCCGCAGCGCCAGGTGAAAGTCTGCTGCTGAACAATATGTGCCTCTTGCTCCTCGCAGCGCCGTGGCTCTTGGCACTGACATGTTGGAGCTTGACTGCCACCTGACGAAGGATGAGCAGGTTGTGGTGTCACATGACCCACATCTGCAGCGAGCAACTGGTATTAATGCCTACATCTCTGACATGGCATATGGGGTAAGCAGAACATTTTATTCTATAGTATTTTAATATCCTTAAGTTTTAAGCTATTAAAGGTCAGTTTCAGGTTCACTTGTCATCATCACACTTGTATTTGCCATCAGTCTCCAGCTCACCCATCTCGAAAATAGATGGATACTCTCAGATTACTCTCCCATTCTGGCTGCAGCGCACTTGACATGAAACACTTACTTTCCCTGTGATCTTAGCTGTAATTCACTAACTTACTCACAGTACTTCACCGCCATATTTGACCTTAGGTCTCCACGCCTTCTCCACTTCCTGCTGTTTGCTCTGTGCAGGAGTTGCCACCATACCTCTGCAAGCTGGATGTGACTTTTCAAAGGGGTGAGTGTCTGTGGCTGGAGCACTCCCATGTACGCTCACACGTCAATCGGAGCTCTTAATCAAACTGCCGTCGCTGTAAACCGCTAAAAATCCCACGCAGGTTCTATTACATAATTACAACCATTTTTATATTGGAGGGGTGGGAGGGGGGACTGGACTGACCTTGTTATCTACATGTCCTTGTGTGTACAGAGTGTATATGCGAGGGGGGAGAGGACAAACGCATTCCTCTGCTCAAGGATGTTTTTGAAGCATTTCCCAACACCCCTGTCAACATTGACATCAAGGTCAACAACGATACACTCATCAAGAAGGTGCGTGCGCGTGTGCGTGTATCTGCTCTCGAACAAATATCAGTATGAAAGCTTCTTTAATTTTGTCTCTGACAGCTGCATGTCAGATACACATTTCCTCCTACATTCAGATTCTGTTTTTGGTCATTTTTCTATTTGTGTGGCAGGTTTCCGAGCTGGTTGTAAAATATGACAGAGAGCATCTTACAGTATGGGGCAACGCCAGCAACCAGATAGTCAGGAAGTGTTACAAAGAGGTATGTACAGTATGTCTCCTGTTTCCACATCACCAGTCAGTCAAATTTGTCATGGTAGTTTCAAAACAAGCCATTCCCACAGTTCGCAAGCAATCCCTGACCATTTTGGATTCATGTTTTGCAGAACCCTCGCATTCCTGTGTTGTTTAGCTTTCCCAGAGTGTTGCAGTTGTTGTGTCTCTTCTACACTGGTCTTCTCCCTTTTGTTCCTTTAAAGGAACAGTTCTTGGAGATCCCAATGCCCAATATTGTTAACAAGTAAGTATGGAAAAGTAGACACAATGTTTGTCGGAGGTAAAACACATACAGTGAAGGAAATACTCACAGTGCTTCATGTTTCCCCACATTTTATGTTATGTTACACAGTCTTAATCCAAAACTGAATCATTTATTTAGTTTTCCTAAAACAAAAAAAAATCTACAAACATGAATCGGTTTGGTCTTGTACAATACAACACGTTTATTCATATAGCACTTTCACAGCAGCTACATTTCTTTGAATTTTGCGCATGTATTAAAGTATATATTTATTTATATACTTTTGTCTTCTACTTTCTCCCTTTCCTAATTTTGTAAATTGGGAATTTCTCCTTTGCGAGACAAATAAAGGTTTTCTTATCTTACCTTATCAAGCAGAGGACTGAACCATTTTATCCCGCAATTGCTTTGTCAAAAATTACCTGGCCCATCTGTTAATTTTAAAATCAATCAGTGCCCTTATTTTTTTTTTTAAATGTTCAATATATCTCTTTACAGACTTTATGATCCGAACAGAATGAGCAAGAGTCAGCGCCTATTCACCTGGCTTGCAGATAAGTGAGTTGACTCACCACCTTTGGCAGTCAGTCAGTTAATCACCTTTGTGTCTGATTGTTGGAATTAGCTGCACTTAACATCATCCTTTACTATTTTATCTGGTCCCCTCCTCTTTATTTTTTTAAGTAATATTTGTACCCTTACTATTCTCCTAATTAATTTTTTTTCCTTTACAGCTTATTGATGAGGAAAGCGCTCTTCCAGCATCTCACTGCTCGGGGAATACAGGTGAGGTTTTAGGAGGTTATTTGATCCTTCACCTCTATGTTGTTTTGTTCAATTTTGTCCTGGAGTAACCCAACTTGATTAAGGAAACCATGTCACACATCATTATTTACCCGTTTAATAACATTCTATTTTTCTTGCATGCAATGGCAACATTGACTACATCTGTATGTTCAGAAAAACCCTAAGGTAATAGAACTGTTTCCTCTGGTTTCAGGTGTACATTTGGGTGCTGAACGATGAAGAAGACTTCCAAAGGGCATTTGACTTGGGAGCTACAGGGGTTATGACAGATTTTCCCACCAGGCTGAAAGACTTCTTGGATCGGAATGGCCTTTCCAAGCCTCAGTGACTTGTCTACAGCCACCTGAACGCTGCCATAAAACGAGGATAATTGTGTTTGAGCACTGCACATTTTTACACTAGCAATACCATTGAACGCAAAAATTCATTGAAGTTCGGTATTAAATCTCTACACACCTTTTATGCCATCGTTACAACCGCAGCTCGATCATTTTACTTGAATGTATTTGTAACGTTTGCAATACTACTCAAGCATTAGATGTTGCACGCAAAAACACCGGCAGATGGTGCTGCCAATCACAATTGACCTCCCATTTTATTTCATGGGCAGATGTTTTGTTTTTGGTTTCATTTTAAAATCTGGTTTCACGTTTGCACTGATAACAGGACTGTCTTAACAGCTGCACTAAAAACTGTTTTCAGAGACAGGAATGGCAGTCCTGACAAGATTTGATTTCAATTAACTTGGTCAACATGGCCAATTCGGCATTGAGCTGCCGTCAGACAGCAAGTGAGTAAAAACACTGGGAAGTTAAATTTCACATGTGCGAAAGGACAGTACTGCGGTATTCTCTTGAATGAATAACATATTTCAATTCAAGAGGCATTTCCATGTGCAAGAGCATTTACAAGTTTCTTTTAATGAGTTGCACTATTGTCTTTGTCTTTTTTTTTCTGAAAAAAAAATCGTAACATTTTGTCAAGAGACCAGAACATAATGATTGACTTTGCTAAATAAATGCGGAGAAACAAAATAAGAAATCAACGGGAGGATGATCAAACCACTAATATTCTCCAATCCAGATAGGCGACGAAGCACTTTGAGTCATGATTGAATGTAATGTTGATGCGTTTTTGCCATTTGGTGTTGTCAATGAAATTAGCTTTTATATTTGTGTATTTATTGATTAGTACATCTCCCCCCAGTCTTATAGTCTACTTGCATTGCAGATCTTAAAGCAACTGAAATTGTCTACATTATTTGTATTACATTGTGTCATTGATGCATGCATGTTTGAAAACTTACGAGTGTGTTTTGTTTGTTTTTGGTTTCATTTTAAAATCTGGTTTCACGTTTGCACTGATAACAGGACTGTCTTAACAGCTGCACTAAAAACTGTTTTCAGAGACAGGAATGGCAGTCCTGACAAGATTTGATTTCAATTAACTTGGTCAACATGGCCAATTCGGCATTGAGCTGCCGTCAGACAGCAAGTGAGTAAAAACACTGGGAAGTTAAATTTCACATGTGCGAAAGGACAGTACTGCGGTATTCTCTTGAATGAATAACATATTTCAATTCAAGAGGCATTTCCATGTGCAAGAGCATTTACAAGTTTCTTTTAATGAGTTGCACTATTGTCTTTGTCTTTTTTTTTTCTGAAAAAAAAATCGTAACATTTTGTCAAGAGACCAGAACATAATGATTGACTTTGCTAAATAAATGCGGAGAAACAAAATAAGAAATCAACGGGAGGATGATCAAACCACTAATATTCTCCAATCCAGATAGGCGACGAAGCACTTTGAGTCATGATTGAATGTAATGTTGATGCGTTTTTGCCATTTGGTGTTGTCAATGAAATTAGCTTTTATATTTGTGTATTTATTGATTAGTACATCTCCCCCCAGTCTTATAGTCTACTTGCATTGCAGATCTTAAAGCAACTGAAATTGTCTACATTATTTGTATTACATTGTGTCATTGATGCATGCATGTTTGAAAACTTACGAGTGTGTTTTGGTGACTTGATCTGTTTTGACCGTCTCACTTCGTCATGTGTGCACAAGTGACAAGGGTTTTGTGGTATCTCAGCTGTTTTTCAGACAAAATAAAAATGTACACGATATATTTCTGACAGAGGCAAGCTGTTTTTCTTTCTGTGTAAATGTGATCACACCACTGGAGAAACTGGTATTTTCAATTTAACACGAGATGACGTCGCTATAGAAACTGGTCACGTATTCGACACGAGGGGGAGACAGAAAGTTGGATTTTGCACTCACTCATCAGTCTTCTGAGTACATTCTCGAGTTACTGATCGCAAATATTGCGTCATGGACAGCGAAAACATGTTTTGCCCCCCCCCCCCCCCCCCCCATTTAACACCTAAAGAAGACGGTTCTTCATAAATCACTTCAAAAAATATACTTCGTCTTCTCGATGATTCGGTAAAACGTGGACGTACAGTCAGCGAACTTGTTGTTAACGAAGATGTCTTTCTAAACCAATGAACGCGATGTTGCTATGCTGTTTCACTTAAATGATTGGCCTTTCGGTATGCCAATCATTCTTCAATACTTCCCTTGACAAAGATCAAACAGTCAAGCTGAAAGGGTGAACCTTCACCAGTGGCATTTTAAAACGTTTTGCCCGAGATGTTTGACGCGATTCAGCGATCGATCCATCGTTAAAATAAAACTATATCGTTTTGTGATCTACATTAGGACCGTGAGCATTTCCTAGACCGAGCGCACTGATTTTAGGGGGTTTGAATGGTAGAGTATTTTTACATGTACAAATACGTTATTTGTCAAATAAAACATTTAAAACATGATAAATGTTATCAGTTACATGTACTGTATGTCCACGTCGTCTATCAGCGAATCTGATTTTATCTTTCTGTAGATACACACATTACAAACGCGGCATCATTGTTTTTGCGCATGTGTGCGTTTACACACTACAAACGTTACTATAATGTTTTTCTTAGCATTGATACAAAAATAATCATCATGGAATAGAGTGTATATGTTACTATCAGGAGAAAATACATGATACGTCTTTTTTAAGCCTTTACAGCGACGTTAAATGAAGGGAAGGGAAGCATCTTGCTCCGGCTGGCAGTCTCCACACTCTTTACCTTCCTCTAGAACTGTGCTGGGCATCGTTGCGCGTCAAAACATTGAGTCTATGCACGACTTCCCTGGGCCCAGGAGAGCAGAGACAAGAGCCTGGAAGACAAGAAGCTGAGAGGACATTTTCACCTTGGAAGAAGCCCAAATGAACGTTTAAAATTGGCACTGTCACGAAGAAAACGAGGAGGTGCGACGTTTTTCAGGCAACGCGTAGGTTCCTTTTTCTCCCCCACAAAGGTAAAACTAATTGCTACGTGTTGTTGTTATTATTGTTGTTACCTTCAGTGTATTTCTTATTTCTTACTGTATTAATCACAGTTTTTGTTGTTAAGAGATGGTGTCGATGTCAGCTCATCAAGTCTATGGTGCTTGATTATTTATCAACACAGTCGGGACTCTGGTGTTCCCCTTAACGTGCTATTTATTTATTGTTGCCCTCTTGTGCATTAATTTATTTTGATATTTGAGGAGGTTTACACTGTCATCCACTTCATCCTCACATGTTGTTTTGTGGCGTCTGTCCGAGGCGCGTGCGCCACAGTGCGCGCGCACGCGGCTATTTGTCGCGAACGCTGCACATTACCTCAACCATACGTGATCGATGCAAGTGATCCCATAACCCTCTCACTCCACCTGCCAGGTCACTGCAGATCTTCAACTCAGTGTCGTATGGCAGTGTGTGTTTGTGTGAGTGTGTGTGTACGTGTGTCTGCCTGCGTGCGTGTGGGCGCGCGCAGGATTGCTGAGCTCAGGCATCCCTGCCATCTGGGCTCCGTGTGGTGGCTGAAGTTCTGGCCCAGATAAAGTGTGCCACTGCCTGTGTGACCTGATTCATACAGTAGGCATCACACACACATACGCACTCACTGCAGGCCTTCAGCGTCCCCCACCAATTTATAATTTTAAGTACAGTATTTTGATTGATGTGATACGTAGGCCTTCCTGCGCAAGTTTTGGACAGGCTTTTCCAAAACGTTTTGAAGGGCTACACGTGTTTAGTGTTTGTCTAAAAACTTGCAGCCTCGCCGTATTGCATCACTTGTCGAGGTGTCTATTTAAGAGCATACTTATTATCTGATGTTATCATCGTGACCACATAGGCCTGTACGGCAAAAGTGAGTACACCTCTCAAGTTTTGGTAAATAATTTCGTATCTCTTTTCGCTTAAGAAACCAAATTTTGTTGTTAGTGTACAGCTTGTATAACAGTGTACTCAAATTAAAGCACTTGCTCTCGTACTCGGTTGGAAAATAGTGGCTCCATTTCCAACATCCTTCTCCCGATATAGCCACTGTCCCTCCTCTGTACATGTTCAAACTCCTGCGTCTCAATCGTTCCTCTGCGTCTCCAAACCTTCCAGTCTGTTTTCCTGAACCTGCCGTACTCAGAGAGAATCTCATCATCTTCAATTCTGACACCTCCAGTTCTGTCTCCCGTTTTCAGGTCATTGCTACTGTCTCGAAACCATACAACATGTCTGGTCTCGCTCGCTCTCCTTTTACTTTTAGTGAAATTTGACATGAAGAAAACGTTGACATTAAGAAAGCACGATACACATTCTTTTGCGATTTCGTAGCTGTGCCCAACCAATGGCATTTGATGTGCCGCGAGGCTCAGTGATGTCACTCTGCTGTACGCCTTGAGGAACACCAAACGGGGAACGCGATGAAAGAAGGTGAAGTGCTGATTTGCTGCTCGTGGGTGCAGCTCGTGCGCAGCATTCGATGCACACTTGTACTTCCCCTCTCTGTCCCCGTCTGACTCGCATCCCTCGCTTTGCCCCGATCGTCGTCACAAACGGCAGCGGCGGTGGCATCAGTCGCTTATATAACAAAGGTTTTTTTGTTGGGATATACAAGGGCCCTTTCGGCTGGTGAGACTCATGGCATGTAGCCCTTTGTGATGACACTCCGAAATGACCAGAACGGCCAATGCGGTGACCTCAAACGACATGCGGTAGGACTGATGAATAGACAGTGGCAGCAGAGGAAAAACAAATGCAATTGTGTGGCGAGGCCTTTCGATAAGGAGAGCGCAAGTGTGGGGCGACCGAAATGGACAGTGATAGAAAATGGACAAACACGAATTTCACACACGAAAGGGTTGGGCACATACTGCACATACAAATACTGGTACCCTTTTCACCTTTGCTACATTCTTCACTTGGCAAATGGATAGCCTGCTGGGAAGTAGAATTGCATCTTGTGATTGATTTGACAGGAACAAACTGTGTATTTTTGCATGCAAATTTCACCATAAATTCTCTTACCGTTGGAATAGTCCTGGCCAACTCACTAATCTCAGTCACCCAGGCGAGCAACACAAGTATTTTAAGGGCTTGGACTATTTGGTATCATGCAGCGAGTTCAGCGTGAGGCTCACAGTTGTGTTAAGCTAAGAAGATTAACTCTGCAGCCTCATGCTAGACTTCGATGTGAGCTAGCTTTCCTGCCTGCATTGGTTCGGGTGAATGGGAAGTGTGCCTGCAACTGTGGACAAATACCCCAATGCAGCTGCTGGGGGAGGAGGTCTGGAAATGGCTTGAGCCTGCAGGAGTTGTTGTCAGTTTGAAACTTTGGGTACACAAAACTTTATTTGCTTTTTTTTTTTGAGCCAGCTGCTTCTCCTTGAAAGAATCGCGTGCATGCAATTTGAAATCTATTGGAGTGCTATATTTGTCTGCATGTATATGGATACAGAACATGGGATTGTTGCGCAGGTTCACAGTGAACATGCAACACGCTTTTTCCATGCTTTAAAAAGAGACAACCGTTTTCAACATTTCAAAGGTAAAGGTAATTTGAGAAAACTTATTTCATAAGTCACGCGTGTGAATCAAACACGTAGCCCTTTTGTATTAAACCGTATCCAAGAAGTAGCTCTCACTTTCAAAAAGGTTGGTGACTCCTGTTTCAGTGTTTTTTGTTTTGTTTTTTTTGTTGCAAGAGAAGCAGGTATACATGAATTATGAATACAAGCACTACAAATTATCTTGATTTTTATTTTTAATGTTGAACATGCAGTACCAAAAAAAAAATCATATTGAAACTGCTGAATAATTTAAGAACTCCCCCCACCCCCCTTAAAAATTGTTTTTGCATCAGCCTCTGGTTTTATCAACAGTGCCTGCTACTTGTGCTCTCATGTTTAAGGGAATGCAATGTTTTTGTTAGGTTGAATGGCCACTTGGTTAACCAGCGACTAGAATGAGGTGCCGATAATTGAGCCTAATTTGAGCATTCCAGTTAAAGTCAGCAAAGGCCTGATTATCAGGTTTCTCAGAAACTTATCTTTTTTTTTTTTCTGTGGTGTGGAAAATGTCAAGATTTAACTCCATCTACGATCTGCTCCGATAACATTCTCGGTCAATATTCACCAATTTTAAACCAATTCAATATTTTCGATTGTAAATCCTTTTGTGTGGTCAACACAAAGTTGGGCCAAAAAAAACAAGTCCATGAATGTGATGTTTTGCGTAATGTGTCTCACGAGTCATTTGCCACTTTAGCAACAACATTTCTTCAGGTCAAAAGAAGAGTGCTACTTTTGTTTTCAATACAAAATAATTGCAATTATACTGGATAACACAGACCACTCTATTCAAGTTAAATAAGTGCTAACCAGCTACATTTTGTCAAATTAAAAACAAAACAAAACATGAAACAGTCATATTTTAAGAAAGGCTAAATGGCAACCAACTTCCATAAGTTTGATCCTCCCCAAAATGATATAAACAGTCCAGATGATCTGGTCGAAGAATTCGTTTGTGCATTCACTAGACCGGATCATCCGCTGTACTAAAATGCTCATAAGCTTTGTCTACAATTGAAATGTCGTGGAAGTATTTGCGAATGATGACACATTGTTTCAATCTTTAAAAAAAAAACAACAACAACATACTGCAGCCCTCAAATGCCGACGTGTATTCAAGCGCCAATGGAATGCCGAATGCTTCAAGATGCACATGCAACAAAAGACACAAACATGCGGCAGAATTGACGACGCGAGTTTAACCCTTTCATGCACCCAGTAACCCGATGACATGATAAGCCGTCCACTATTGTAACCGCTGTCCCTGAAAGGGTTAAGGCAACAGCATGAGCTCTCCCGTCCCTCTATGCTTTGCAGGTGTTTGCCTCCCGACCCACCGCCCACCACGGCCCTCACCTGTGTGCTGCGGTGCTTCCCTTGTGAGCCGACCTGGGCCGGCAGTCCCTTCTTGCACCGCCCGCCAACCCCGCCCATGGTCAGAATGACGCGCTCCAAGACCTTCCAAGCCTACCTGCCGAGCTGCCATCGGACGTACAGCTGCATCCATTGCCGGGCTCACCTAGCCAACCACGACGAGCTCATCTCCAAGGTAAACCGACAGCGGTGGCGCTTCACTGAGTTGACTTCACGCATTGCACAACAGTTGTTGCACCTGGATTGTATTTAAATGGCATTACGGCCATTAAGGAAAACCACTGGGGTTACAGATGTGCTTAAAATGTTCCAGCTCACATGGCTTCACTTTTGCAAGTATTGGAAAAAAAAATGACCATGTTTGAATATTTTACACAGTGGATTTGTACAAGTAAATAGCAGATCGCCCTCCTATATGGTCCAATATTCTCTCTTGTATTTCCTGGAGATGGATTATGTTTTAAGATGGTCATTGAGTTGTATTATGAATGAGTCCCTTTTACACGTGCACTGAAAGCAGCACTCGCCAAGCACACACACACACACACTTCTTTCGCAGCAGATAAATGACCTGGAACTGCTCGGCCTTGATGGCTTTCATTAATACCTTCTGTGAGCGTCTCTTCCTGCAATATGAAAGGGTCCATGTGTGTCACAGCCGACTCATCTTTGCTTTCTTCTCGCCTCTGCAGTCGTTCCAGGGCAGCCAGGGCAGAGCCTACCTGTTCAACTCTGTGTGAGTGTCCGTCTTTTGTTCTTTGTTGCCTCCATCTGCTTTCAATTGGCTTAACTTAAGCGCCTATGCACGCTACCCTTGGGAGAATAGCAATTTTCCATACGCTGTTATTTAAGGAAGTTCGCAACGTATGTTCTTCCAGCGGGTTGGCACATTGTTTTTGTTTTACGGCTGCGGTGTAGACAGAGCAAGCCTGCCTCGGGGGAGCCGTCATTGTCAGATGAATTTAAGGCCGTTCAAGTCAATTGTAGGCAGACCAGTTCTCTGCTCTGAGAGGGAGTGGGTGGGATTGAGTGACTCACTCACTCTGTGCACATTACACTCTGTATGAAACAGACCAAGATAAACTCACCCATGTCTGTCTCTCGCTCTCTCTCTCGCTTTCTCACTCTCTCTCTCTCTCTCTTTCTCTCTCTGGACCCATTCTTGTTCTTGTAGGGTGAACGTGGGGTGTGGTCCTGCAGAGGAGAGAGTTCTGCTTACAGGCCTGCACGCTGTAGCAGATATCTACTGTGAGAACTGCAAGACCACCCTGGGCTGGAAATATGTGAGTGCCCTTTGCCGATGTTCAGTACCGCACGCAAACAGCTTCAAATGTTTCCGAGATGATTAACAGCCAAGTCTTAATTTTATTTGCACCTCCTATTATATTTGGACCACCGCCGCATTCTGGATCAGTGAACCTGCAGGCAGTATTCCGTACGAGGCATCTTTATATATCGTTGGGGATGCTGTTTGGCAGGTTGGGAATAAAGTCTGACATTTAACTTGAATAAACTGATGGCCTTTGGAGAGACGATATTGCTGTAACAAGAGACTGCAACATTCGGTTGAACAAAAACACACACACACACACACACACACACACACACACACACACACACACACACACACACACACACACACACACTGGGAAGGGGGTAACGTGTCACTACGAAAAGTGAGGGAACACTATAATACAAAAATGTAATTATGAAAATATTATTTTATTATTAAACTACCATCAACACATTTTACATACATCTACATTCTGTCTTTTTATTTCACCTCAACTACGAATAACCGAGCCTCATCTGTCTGGTTTCAATATCAAACGCGGAGCCTTGAGCACCAACGTTTGCTCGCGCTTTAGTGTGCGATGTTGTCGATCGGAGCGAGAGTCACCCGGTTAAAATCCATATGCGGTACGTATTTAGCGTTGGTGATATGTAAAAAGGGACTTAACTAGGAAGCGCGCATGTTATCCTCTTTCATGTATCAGCAGAGCTGATTGAGTGCAGTTGTCGGAGGTGAACCCAGTCAGCATGGAGGTGAGAATTTACACTGTGGGCACGTGAGCGTCTTCCTCGAACGTGGCCCTGCACAAGTACACAATATCCTTGTTGTTTGGCGCCTGAGAAGGCTCTATTCACCGTCCGCTTGGGCCTCACCTCCAACTCTGAACGTTCCCAGCATAAACATTTTCCTTCATTAATCTTACGAGTCGTTATTTTTTTCCAACCGAGGTTCTATTCCTGTCCCATGCCCACATGGTGGAGAACACATGGCAAGTGCACACACACACACACACACACACACACACACACACACGTAATAGTACTTAATCGGGGGCTGGGGTTGGGGGTGGGTGGGGGTAATGACATACATATCAGTTGCAGCTGTGTCGAGTTTCTGCTGTCATCAAAGTTCTGTGGCGATGACCTTGACCCATGGCCCTTATATACCAGAAATATGATCATGCCACTCCAAATCCACACAGTCAAAGACAAAACAAGGCAGACAGACTCCACAGTCAAAGACACTTCTGTGTCTGGTACAGGACCTAAGGGGGGTTAACTCCCCCACCCCAAAAAAAAACCCAAACAGAATAACACAAGTATAGTATATCCTCTAATTGGAACTTTTGGTTGCGAAACTACAGTTTATTTAGTTTTGGTTTCTTGCTACACCCAATGCCATCTTTTAAAATGTGGTGGGAATTTGTGACCTGGGACTGGATGAAAATGACGACGGATTCGAAAGTAGCAGTCATTGTCGCGCTCTCTGGCCAGAATGTGATTGTTTCATTCTGAACGCAGCCACATCACAGTTATTAGAGGGTGTTCACAGTTGTGCAATCACATCTGTTATTTTTATTTCACCTCTTGAAAATGACTTGTACCGTAAAATCACATGAGTAAGACACATGCCCCGCCCCCCCACCAAGTCACACTTAAAAAGCTTTTTTCTTTCTCTGTACTTGTGTCTAGTACACTCCCCTGATTTGCTGGTATTCTTTATCATCAGAGTGAATAATATGAACGCATAAAAATTCAAAACATACCAGTAAAGTGAAAATGCTTTTCAATCCCGGTTAAAAAAAAATGCTCTTTTCCCACAGCGAGGATTAAGGTCTTTTCAAAAGTATCACGTCTTCGGAAATCTTGTTCTTGCACGCAGCACTCTTTAAGGAATTTGAGTTAGTTATTTTAAATCAATTTTTTAACTTCTTTACTTATCTTTTAAATCATTTTACCGTTTACTGCTTTTAAATGTACTTTCAATGACCAGAATGTGAAGTATATTGAGTTACGTTGTGTATCTACGCTATGAGTCAGTTGTTCCTTTTTTTTTTTTGAATAACCTCTAGCTCCTGGTAAACGTACCTACAATATGAAAAATTTTCAGTTCTTATTCTTCCCCCTGTATAATATCGCCCGCTATATTGGATCTTATTTTTATTTTTGGGGTGGGGGGGGACAGGAAAATGAGTCAATTTTGCAGTGTGTGTTATACGCCACATGAATGGTGGCAACGGTTAAGAATCAATTCATCTTGGTCACATTGTTTTGAATCACAAAAAGCCCACTCTTGAACAGGGGTGTGTCGACTTTTTATACCCACTGCATTCTGGTGTCTACCAGTGCTATAAACGTGTTACTGGTAGTGTCTTTGAGCACGATGTGAATGAAATGTCAGCCGCCCTGTCCTGTCTTTTGCCGCACCCCCCCTAGGAACATGCCTTTGAGAGCAGTCAGAAGTATAAAGAGGGCAAGTTCATCATCGAGCTGGCCCACATGATCAAGGACAACGGCTGGGACTGAGCGACGAGCCCGCCAGGACACAAACACAGTGGAAGGGGAGAGGGTTGGGTGAATGGATGGATGGTTGGGGAGGGCGGGGAGGGTGTTAGGGGGTTGTAGTGGGTGAGTGTGTGACTTTGGTTTGGCTGATATACCATTAACCTCTGTAAGTCCCTGCCCATTCCTGACCCCCCCCCCACTCCAATGACGCCTTCTCGCACACACTGACACTCGCATGCCTGAAGTCGCCGACATCTAAGCTGGGAGCTGCGGTAGATGACCTTTTGACCGCGAATGAGACGACAGGTCTCCTTTTCTTACTGAAACCTGATTCCGGATCTTTATGATGTTCGAACACCAAAACCAACTCAGAGGAAACGCATCGGGCAGTCAGCCTTGCTTGGCTGTTCTGCCCCCCACCCCCCGTAGCTAGCGATGACCTAAGATGATTATAGCAAATCGACATGATTGGGGCGGTGCCAGCTGGGCCACTGATGACGCTTGGCACAGACATCCGAGCACAGCGGGCGGGCGGGGAGATTGACGCTCAGCGGGGCCGTTCACTCAACATGAAGAGGCGGGGCAAGGGAAAGATGGTGCTCCAGTCGTGCGGGTGCTTCGACGGCTTCTGGCTGGGTCCAGCTCAGGGCAGCCAAATTAAAAGACACGTTAGCTCGACCGTCATCAGCTTTTTGTCAAATCTTGCTGTTTGGTTTGAAACGCTCAAAAGTGCCCTGCAGATTTCTGGTGGTTCCCAAAGTCTTGTTGTAGGCTCAAAAGACAAGAAAGCTTCAGTTGGATGGCGGGCGATGCAAAACTGACTGCGCTTCACAGAAATGGCCACAGTTATGACAAGTTTCATGGGCTTATCGTGTTTCTGATTATTTGCAGCAGCACAATGAAGTGCGGTGTGGATGCTAAAAAGCTAATAATCCAACATGGTGGTGTGCCGTGTCTGTGCAATCTCACTTCAGAGGAAATTACTTCTTTGACCTGGACTGACTTTAGCGGACATGACTTTTGCGTTCATAGACATCAAACTCACACATGCACACTCAAACACATATGTACGAGGACCTGCTATGGACTTCCAGGGCAATGATCAGTATCTCCTGGCGTAATATCCAGCTGTCGTTTTTTTTGTTTTTTAGTACCGTGTTGTCTTTTTTTGTTCTTTACACTCCAGTGGGTGACCTTTATGTGTTCCATCTCGTTTGCTGTTTAACTGCTGTCGCGTCTGAGTAGTCCTAACACTCCATCATGAAGCTGGCTACATGAAGCGGTTTTGCTAGCAAGACCTGCGTGTTAGTCTCCGCAATGCCCTGAGATTGTTTTTTTCTTTTTTTTTCTTTCCTATCTCTTGCCCGTACTCGATAGTCCTCATTGAATCAACTCCTTCTCTGATGGAAATGTCCTTTTTTGTTTTTTTTTTTCCAAATGAGAGAATCCATTAGACTTTCCATCTTGCGGACACCACAAACATACAGTATGCATGAGCTAAAGTGCCCAGTGGGCTTTGAGTCTCCGCTTCTTCCCAGCTGAGAGGGTTACTGCCAATGGCACCGTTTCTGATCCATCTACACAATGTCCAAAACAAAGCGGATGTCAATTACAATCCAGATGTATGGCAGTAGAATGTCTCATCGTCCTTGTGACGGACTCTTTTGTTGACACTTGTTCCAACCTCTCCAGTTAGCAGCAGTAGGTCACATTCAACCACATCATAACCAAAGAAAGCACCCATCAACATGAACCTGACCGAGCAAAAAAGATCTCGTTTTGCTCGGGGGAAAAGTTGTGCAAAAACGAGGGTGTGTTTAGCTGAAAGCCAAGGCCGTGGATAAAATACTTGTCCGTCGTGTGTATTTCGCATCTTTTATTTTGTAAACAACAGATCTTAATATATGAATCTATCGTTATTTACGGCATTTGCCGCGAGGCGTACCATTCATGTCAGCCTCCGTGTTACAGAATGTAAATAATGTCAACAGGTCACGTTTTATCCACAAGCCCCATGATGATGAATGAATTGGATTTGGGTCACGTCAGGCTTTCTCTCCGGTTGGCTGTACAAAATGACTTTTTTTTTTACCCCAAATGTTTGAATTTTAACATCTTTTGTAAAGAGGGATGCTGATGTTGACTTCATGTAATTGGATCATCATCTAATAAAATGCACCTTGGTATCTGGATGGACAACACTGTGTTTCTTCTCTTTATGCAGAAGTAAGAAATAATTTAGTTTGCTCGTGTCACGATTGCAAGGTGGTGGTGGACCCCAAAAAGCAGGCACGAGAGAGGAGCAGGTAGTACTTGATGAATTGTATTAAAACAGAGAAAACTAAATCCTGAACAAACAAAGTCCAAAGTATCAAACAAAACACACGACTGAAGATAAAACATAACAATGACCAAAACCTGACTGAAACAAACATGACAGCAGCCAACAAACAGCAACAAACAAACATGACAGTAGCAAAGAGCAACAATGACCCGACACTGAGTGTTCGGGCTGGGAGTCCTTTTAAAGCACTAATTACATAATGACCAACAGGTGTGCAGCTGCAGGGAGAGCCCTACAGTGCCACCTGTTGGTCCCAAACCGAATCACGACAGCTCGTGGGCTCAGCTGTGAAGTGTAATTGACAGTTGGAGTTATTCACTTTGCTGAGTCTTTCTCATGTTCATTTTATCGCTCGTCCATTGAAATTCATCTCCAAATATAATCCCCGACCCCCTTATTTATATGAAATAAGCAATACCAAATTTTTCATTTTCTTTTTTTTTTTTTGTGTACCCAAACAAGTAAAAGCACCTTTTCCTGATTAATAGGTAAGAATCAACTTTT
Organism: Hippocampus comes; assembly: GCF_001891065.2. Lineage (NCBI taxonomy): Eukaryota > Metazoa > Chordata > Actinopteri > Syngnathiformes > Syngnathidae > Hippocampus > Hippocampus comes. The sequence continues at coordinate 2,260,341 of NW_017805820.1, forward strand.
TTTTATTTTTAACAAAATAAAAATAAAGACTTTATTTCTATCAGACAAACTTCTCATCAGCCTAAATTTTCAAAAGTAAAACCTTTTCAACAGGCTTTGAAAATAAATTACTGTATCTATTCTGCACCCTTACCCGGATTCTCATCAAAATTCAAAGTGTGTCATAACAGCGGAAGGGTACATTTGGCGTCCTCACATTGCAATTGAATTGGAAAATGTGGATTCCAAATCAATTACTTATCGGCTGTCCAGCATAAATGGACAGATCGGCTATACCTCATCGATGCAAGCTTGACATCATTGACGTCCACTCATCTGTGACACGCGTCTGCCTAAACAAGACAAACATTTATCTTATACACGTATGTCCGTGCTGGGGCCATGTATTTGGCGCCTTGGCCTTCAATAGACACATACACTTGTCACCTCTCAATGGGCCACCCTGGTGGACGAGAGGGTCACGGCCCTCCAACTTCAGGTGGGAGACGGGTGAAATTTGAGTCGGTGGAGACATCAAATGACTCCAGTGAAATCAGAACAACTAGTGGTGGACTAAAATATTTGGTCCAAATAAGGAGTCATTGTGGAGTGGCCACATGGTTGTTGTTGTTGTTTGTGTGAACTAAGCATAAAAGCCGACAGTAGCACTCAGCCGTGACCCTTGAAGATGAACATTTCATTGTTTCCATGGAGATGAGCAGATTACATGAGTTACTTTCTGGGGAATTGGGGGGGGGAAAAAAAAAACAACAACAACTGACGGCCTGAGTACAAAGGGGAACATTTTGTTAAATGAGAGCGTGGGTTGGATGAGTGGGCTACTGCACATGTATTTGGAGGAAGGTGACGAGCGGGTCATGTAAGAGTCACATCTGTTAGTCACACATGAATCAAATTTCATGGTGCACTTGTGTGATTGTTATTCCTCCTACTCCACTGCGCTCCATGCTCAGTCCCACTCTCATCCACTCACTTGCTGTATTGTCTCTCATGCTCTCCCCCACGCTGCATGTCCATCTCCTCTATCTATCTGGTTCCCTGTGTTGTTGTTGTAATTGTTGTTGTCATCGTTGCTTCCAACGATTCCCCGCCGCTCTCCGTCTCGCTCTGTCCGACTTGGCTAAACTGCCGCAAATCTCACTGCAGCAGATGGTGCAGTGTTTGCATCGGGCTGGGTTTCCTAGCAACTCCATCTCTCTCTCTCTCTTTTTTCCAAATAGAAAGCAGAGCAGAAGAGAGAGGAGTCACGCGCTGCCTGGCTGTGCTATGTTCACCCTGGCCCTGACCGGACCGTTGCGGTCTATGTTTACGTCTGTCTGCATGTAAAAATCCAGGGCAGGGGCTGGCTGACTGTCTGGCTTGCCTCAAGTGTATTGATTCGACGTGACGTGCAAGATGAGCAAAGCAGGACACCGAGAACGTGTTCTCCTTCATTCGGCAGAAAAACAGCGATTTGTAACCTGATGTGACCCACATTTTCACAAGTGTGATGATGGCGAAGTCACGGGGTGTGTGAAGGAAGCCGTGCCTACATTTTTATGGCACTTGAAATGTCTCCCTGTGGATGTTTATGGAAGTCATTTCATTTCATCACCGAAGGGGGAAAACATTCCAGTGCCTTCTTCGCAGCACTTCCTCCTTTACACACATGCAGTCTGCTCTGACTTGAGTAGTGTATACTAAATGATAAATAATCCAAGTCACCTGGGTTATCTGAGCAACATTTCCATAGAAGTGTTAGGCCACCAACTCGCTTAGTTGGTTCATTGGCCTTTTTTATTTGAACAGTAAGTAATAGAACATAGCAGCAGCGGCTATGTTGCACATTTGACACCCCATTTGTGTCTTAAAAACACACACACACACACACACACACACACACACACACACACACGCACAAAACCACCACAGTGATACTACAGTCGGAAGAAAAGCAAACAATAATACGTCATGATGCAACTTCTCCTGATGAATTGTTTTCATTTTCTCTCTCCACATGACACAAACTGCACTTTATCACTTTATCGAAAGCCTGGCTGCAGCTCTCCACCTTTACTTTTTTTTTTTTTTGCCTCCTTTGGTTGACCCTAGTGAGATTAAGTGAGACAAAAAAAAATGGATGGATATATATATTTATATTTTGCACCCGAGTGACTCTATTTTGAGACTTTGCTCATCAATAGGGGGCCCTACAGCAGCTGAGAGCTCCATTTCTTCCATGAAAGGAATCGTTTGCCTCTGGGGGAAGGAAAGTGCTTTTTTTTTGTACTTTGTTTGTACCTGCATGCATCAGCAGAGAGGGCAACGTGTTTCTTTTTTTCTGTCCACAATATATCTGCCAGATTTGGCAGGTCAGGGTCTGCAGCGACAACTTTATGACGCATTCAAAGGCCTTCAGTCGTGATGACTCCTCGGGAAGTACGTAATCCGACCTTTTCTCTCAAGAAGTCTTCACTGCAGCCCCATTTCATTCGCTCCAAGGTTCGTGTCAGAACTGATTGTGAATACTAACCATGAAATTTCGGTTTGCACTAATCATTACTCAGGGATGGTTGTAATGCAGTGGCCGGTGGTGCATTTGGTACCCGGGTCTCATGTACTTGTAGGGACTCTCACCATGACATGCTTACTTCCATGACATTACAGCAACAGCAGAAAGCCAAAAACTGATTACGACAAACATAACCACTGCATTCAAAGAGATCCGAGCATGACGAGATCAAGCGTGTATAATTTAATTATATTGAGATGTACTGAAGACCAGCGGGCGAGTGGTTAGTGTGTCGACCTCACAGTGCAGAGGTACCGGGTTCAATTCCACCTCCGGCCTCCCTTGTGTGGAGTTTGCATGTTCTCTGCGGGTCTGCGTGGGTTTTCTCCGGGTACTCCGGTTTCCTCCCAAATTCCACAGGCTGATTGAACACTCGAAATTGTCCCTAGGTGTGAGTGTGAGCGTGGATGGTTGTTTGTCTCTGTGTGCCCTGCAATTGGCTGGCAACCGGTTCAGGGTGTCCCCCGCCTACTGCCCGAAGACGGCTGGGATAGGCTCCAGCACCCGCCGCGACCTTTGTGAGGATAAAGCAGATTGGAAAATGGATGGAGGGATGGATGGACTGAAGACAGAGTGTCTGTTACATAATTTCACTGAGAAATTTAATCTACGGTACCTATTTTCAGTCTCTCTCCAGGAAAAAACAAGAGTGAGAATGTCAGCTACGAAGTCATATGATGATCACAGTCAAAAGCGATGCTCGAGGAAAATCACTTGATTAATTCAATCATTTCTACCTCCTTGACACAGTGAGTAAGCAACTCATGAACTGCAAAAAAAACCCCCAAAACATTTGTGTCATATCTAAATATTAAGAAGCCTCTGTAAGTGGAAGTAATCGATACATTAAAAAAGGATTTCCTAGATTGCATAATTTTGTAAACCGTCTTAAACTAGATTTTAGTCATATGCAGGTTGTTTTATTTCAAATCCGTTGTTTTAGTGGATAAAGGCAAATGAAAATGCTGCCAACTGCCCAAATACTTCGTGACCTTCAGTACTGTAACTCGATGTGGTGGTTTGGAGCCCTGTGAGCACAGCCGCTCTTCGTGAACTTTCCTGCCTAGTGATTAAAGGTCCCAATTATCAAGTGGGATGTTTGCCTGTACAGCACCAGCACAGTAAGCAGGGCTGCTGTTGTGTCACATGGGTAATGTGGTGGGTGGTGCCTGGGAGAAAGACAAACTGATCTATTTATAGTCTCTGCAGTCCTAAACTGGGCTACCGAACAGCAGCAGCTCCCCTCGGAAGAACCACTGAAATAAACAAACGCTTCTGCTTCTCTTTGGGTTTGGGGGGGGGGGGGGGGGGGGGGGCCACCCCTTCATCTTTGACTTTGAGCTTTACACATATACGCAGAATCGGGAGGCAGTTGCATTCAGGTCAAGCAAAGCATACAGCCGCACTAATAAACACAGTCATGAAAGTATATTGTGTTCAAGGTCAACAGTGTCAGTCAGAGTTCCAACAAAAAGTTTGAGAGTGACATCTTTTTGTTCATGTTCAGTGTGAAGTGTTTGACAGGACAGTGGATGACTATGGGAGCATGGTTTGAAAATGATTGCCAGGTGACTGCTGGCCAAAAAGTAGTCCGAATGGCTGAAAAGTTAAGGGCCTTTTACTGCATGTCGCGTTTCTCGCTTGTGTTTAACATCCGGACACACAGATGTTGATTGAGCCAAGTTTATTTGCCTTTAAAAATGTGTCTGAAAATGTAGGCTAACCACAGCACGACGGTGAATGAACAACCCTAAAAGATAACATTGATTCTGAAGAGATCTGTAATCCAACCAGTGTTTCCAGATTACACAACACTTGAGCAGAAGGAAGCCCACAAAATTGATCTGCATCTTGAGTTTATAACCCCACAAGCACTTAAAACGAGTCGATGCTTTTAGCGGGAAACTAACTGCACCCCTAAAGATCAATAAAGGTGCATTAGAATTTGGCTCTGCTTTTGAACACTGGCACTTGCGAGTGGAATTACGTTATTTCAAACACGATGAAGCAGTCACGAGGTTCCTCGTCGCTTGATAGATAACAAATAAACTCCCCAAAATTAATGTTGACCAAAAAAAAAAAGTCACATTAATTTAATTAAAAAAAAGGCAACATACAAACAACACAGAAAATAATGCAGAATTCAACTAAAAAACAAGACACACCCACAATTGTATTAACAAGTTGAAATATTTATTTTTAAAAACTGAAAAAATAAAAAGAAACCCACCAACATAGTTTTAGTACACGATACAAAGACACATGTCAATGTCGCTAGGTGAGTGAGTAGTTTCTTTAACTACAATGTGAGGCAGTTTGAAAGGCTGGTTGAGCTGGTACGACGTCGGACCCGAGACAGGTTAATAAGACCGTTTGGACAAAAATACAAGCGTTTATTATTCAAAGTGTGTTTCCGCTCACCTCCAAAGACAGATGAATCGTCTCCATTCATCCCCCTTCATGAAAATTTTCCCTCTAAAACAAGTATGTGGTGTGACGTGACAGATGACCACACCTAAACAAGTACAGTATTGAACACAAGGAGCAACAGCACTGCCGTTAACATTTGCCTAATCCTTAACTGGCCTTGCCTTATTCAACAGTGACTTTTACTAAAAACTACATCATCTGCTCCATGCAGATGTAAAAGAATTATCTAATCCACAACCTTTCATGCTCAAATTAGGTTTGAAAACGAACAAAGATCACCCATTTCACCACGACAACACGGTCACGAGCTTCTCTTGAATAACACCCCCCCCCCCCAAATGACGTCGATTGGTTTAGGCCTGCACCGCTTTGCATTCCTCTATTTAAATGAAATGACGGCCGACTCAATGACAGACAAATATTGATGCGGCTGAAAGTGAGTGAGCTCTTATGAAAGAGAAAGTTGACACTTTTACACAGATTCGTGGTCTGCGGAAAGCTAAGGACACACGCTGCAGTGTAGTATCCTCGCAGGAAGTACACATCCTAAAATGTATTTAAAGAGCAACAGGTAGCAAGAAGTGTGTACTGTAGTTGTATGATGTTCCGATTTTAAAAACAGATATAAAATTTCTGGACTTTGATCTCCAACGCTACTATGTGTTGTTGCCGCTTGAGTTTGGCAAAACAAAAATCTGTCATAAGAGGCAGCTTTATCAAAACAAACATGCACTTGTTTACGGAATGAATCTATGCAGAATCGCTAGACAGAAAAGGTGGCAGGGAAAAAAAAATCCCCTTCTCCTAGCAGTTACTATAACTAGTACTGTAAAATGTTCATTAATCGCGTTTTTTTTGGCGTGCTGCTACTTCTGACTTGTGATAGTTTAGAGTCAGTGATGTGAGGCCCTCCTCCTTGCCAGTTTGGAACAGTTTTCTATGGAAGTGACTATTCAAACAAAATGAGATTGAGGTTCATCAGCATGATTTAACAGTCGGGTTTGCTCCAAAGGTGAAAGAAAGGCAGACAGTCCAGTGAAGCGCTATGGACTTAACAAGGAGTGACAACTGTCAAACTGACCAAATGGCTCCTCCGGCTGGTTAGCAAACTCCATTATGAGAGTCCTCTTTGTTCCACTGATGTGATTTGTGAGCTCCGATCTCATCCTTGCTGTTTCGAGATGTGGAACTTGTGCTCATCATGTCTTGGATGCGACCTTTTCAGGTGGGTGTGTTTGTTACAAATGTGAAGCAAGGAGCACAGGTAATAAATAACCGATAAATTGCTCTATACCCCCCCCAAAGACACACACACACACACATGCACACGCACACACTCTTTGAGCAGTAGGCATGACGTTATGAAGTCGGGTCGTCCTTCCATCCGAGCCTCATTCCTCGTGGCTGAGCCCTTGGTGCCCGCCGTCTCCGTAGAAGACTCCAGACATGGGTGTGAGATTAAGCACCGTTTCATTTGGCTTGAACAACAAACAAAGAGGGCAGAAAAACTAGCGAGACAGAGATGGAGAAGGGTGTATAAATACTATTTTTTTTCCAGGCAAAGGCCATGACAGAGATGCGTGCGGTCAACCTGAGCCTGCAGGAGGGGGAGAAAACAGCATTTTAAGTCTCTTTTACAGTTTTTTTTTTTTTACCGCTATTCAAAAGGAAATGTCTGACTTTTATTGGTTAATTGTCATAAGTATTTCTATTTGCTATTACAACAAAAGTATTGCTGTTTTTATGTTTTTTTTTCCCTTTCATTAAAAGCATAGTATTAACAATTACATCCACGTGTGTATATCATTTTGGTTTAGCGGCGTGCCATGACATAATTTGTATAGTAAACGCCCAATTTAACATTAGGAAACACTGCCTTAGAAGTTCCACCGTGTATGAGTGGTCTGCCCTCACCCTCCTCGTCGGCCCCCCAGCCCTCTGCTACCCCCGCCAGCTCGTAGTGTTTCTTCCTCAGCTCCCCGAGACGCTCGCGCTCCTTCTGCAGACGCGCCTCCAGCTCCAACACCAGAACCTGCACAAAACACGCGCGGACCAAGGGGGAGGACAGACACATTCTTGTCACGTTTCCCCTCGCAAACAGTGGAAAACCTTCTGATCGCTAAGTATTTTAATGCTCACCTAGAAAAACAACCCCCCCCATCAAAAAAAGAAGACCCATCAGTGGCTCAGTGCAGTTGAGAAACATAAAACGTATTTGCTCAAGCTTGGTTACTGTAAATACGCTTAATGCACTCTTCCAATAGCAGTTCCTGATTTAATGTTTGTGTGCGCTTGTGCGACAAAGGTCCAGCTACTTTTGTTTTCCTTTCACTCACTGGGGGAGAGGGGGTCGGGGGGGGAGCCTCGGACACGCTCCTTTACTATTTGTCTAGCTTTAAGTTCAACTTCCCGCTGGTTGAAAAACAATCAAGTGTCAAATGTGGAACAATGAGTACATTCCTAAACAGGTCTGCTTATCGTTTTGACTGTTGCTTGGTGCGTGCATGTTGCGTGTTGCTGCCAACCTGGGCGTCCATCTCTTGTCGCTTGATCTGTGTGAGCGTCATGCTGGAGAAGTCCATTGTATCTGTACCGCAATCAGGACCAAAAAAAAAAAAAAAAAGGTTTGTATGCAGTACCAACAATAAAACTTGTAACTACTTAAGGTTAGGCTCTCAATATTGTTCATTCTGTATCTAAAAACAGCCCACGAGACGGTGAAATGTACTTACCTTTGTCTTCAATTTGGGACTTTCCAGACTTGGTGGAGGCCACAACGGTGGCAGTAGCCTGCGTGACGCCTCGGGATGCCTGCTGTAGTCGGTGCAAGTTGGCACTGTCTTTGTCCGCTTTAACCTGGCGAGGACAGCACAGATAAACACGGAGCATATTTTTCGAATACCGCATCCAGTGGCGATGAAAGAATACGATTTAACATTTGATCGCACTCGAGACTCACTTTTGAAGCAGCAACAAGTTGCGCCGTGCTGGCCGCAATTTCACGGGAACACACCATCAATTCCTCAAACTTCCCTTTGCCCTGCACCACAAGATCAGCCGCATCCCTGAGATGACACATGGTGAAGCACAAGACAGTCTATCAAATTTTGAGTCTTCACATGAATAATCCGAATGCTACCATTAGCAGCAGGGGTCACAGCGGGACACAAGAGATGGCGTTTACGTGTCTTGTTCCTGTTGAGATCAGCGGTTCATTCATTAAGAACTAATTTCATGAGAAGTTCAGGTACTTACACCATGACAGTGGCGCCCCATCCAACCGCCTTCGAAGCAGAAATCAAGCCCTCCGTCCAACGGGAATTCTTGGCATAAAATTCCTTAGTGGATGCTGCACCCTGGTGGACAGAGGAGGAATTTCAACCAAATCAAAACTAAGCACAACTGTCAACTGGCACGAGCCGCTTGATCTTAAATTTGATTCAGTAATTTGTCAGCAAATACACATTTAACCTCATGAGATTTCTGCATCAATGAGTAGAATCTTTATATTTTACTATTCAGAGTCACATTGGAATAATCACATGCTAATGTAGCTCAATAAACGAGACTAAATAAACATCAGAGAATTGGTGACTTGTTTCAGTAGTTCAATTCAAAAACTAATGAAACAGATACAAAAAACGCTTTCCAAAAGGCAGATTCCTACCTATATAAAAAAAAAAAAACAATTGGACACTTCCTTATTAATGTTCAAATTTATTGGGACGGTAAATTTGGGGGTTTTCGTTCGCTGTAAGCTATAATCATCAAAATCATACAAAATAAAATCAGCACTATTTCACTTTACGTGGAGTGAATCAACATATTGAGTTCCAATTTTTGAATTGAACGATTGAAATGAATGATGCCTTCCACGATAATCCAATTCATTGACATGCACCTGTATGTGCCTGACACGTGTTAATACATAAAAAAATGGGGGCGGGGGGGAGTGGAGACCACTAGTTTATAGTGCTGAGTTCTACAACAGGGCAAAAAATTCAAATTTGACTCAAATTCACACAAAAAACTATTTTTTGGGGGGGGGGGGGGAAAATATTAACAGTATTACTTGTGCATTTTACTCTCTTCCGACAGAATTAAGATGATATTCCACCAGAAAATTTACACTCAGCAAAAGTATATTCAAAGACAAGATTATATTACTGTTATTGAAGAGCAACTGGACTGGAAGGTTAATATCAGATGAGTAAAAAAACAAAAAAACATCTATCAGTCAAACACTCTTCCAAACCTGGAGACAAAGACCAACAGAACGTACCCTGCCACTCTCAACAATATCCTTTTGCAGATCTTTGGATGACAGAACAAGTGCCTTGATGGCCGCCATCAGATCCGTGCACGAAGCTAAGATCCTGCAAAGTGGCGACAGGAAACACACAAGTGCGCGCGCGCGCGCGCACACACACACACACACACACACACACACACACACACACACACACACACACACACACACACACACACACACACACACACACACACACACACATTTGCATAAGCACACATTAAATGTGCCGTACATCATATCATATCATATCATATCATATCATATCATATACAACACCCAGGCACAGAGTGGATTGCACTTTCCCCCCCAAAAAAAAACAAAAAACAAAAAAACAAACAAAGATGTGGTAAACAAGCAATCACGTTCTGGAGAAGTATTGTGGTCAAAGTTGTGAAATACGTCTCCTTTTATCCCTCCATTTCGTATACCGCTTTTCCACGGGCGAGAGGCGGGGTACACCGTGGACTGGTCGCTACTCAGTTGCAGAGTCTTATTATTCTTACCACTGATTTTAATCAAAATAACTTATGAAATTAAGACTTTGACATAAATTAATCCAAACGTGAAACAGAGGTTTGATTTTATTACCTCTCATTGACCTCCATCTTGATGCCTGTATCAACTGCTCGAGACTTGTTGAGCATTTCCTATGGGAGGACACAGGGAAGAACTTTCTCAAGTCAGTATGACTGCATAGTGAAACTGGTGGCTATTAATTCCCATGCTAAAAGAAGTGCATGCTTGTTTTGCGTAGTTGCGAGACTAAATATATAAAACACATCCACACCTCTATTCTTGCAGCAGCTGATTCCACAGCTGCAGATGTGGCCGCCATTTCCTGCTCCACGAGATCTCCCAGCTCGCCTTGCTGCAGCTCCAGACGCTGAGGACGCAGTTTCTGAATTGAGGATGGAAGACAACACAAGGCAAAGTTTTCATTCTTGTGGCCATTGTTCACGAGCACACAAGGACAGCATTTAGACAGGTAACGACCTCGGCGGAGGCCATTATGGCCTGGAGAGCCTCCTTCAGCTTGCAGTTATCTGCTGTTGTTATGTCTTCTTTCGTCTTCATGTGGCCCAGCAAAAGCAGGGCCTCAGTGCCACATGCCTTCACGCTTTCTAAAAGCACTGTTACAGGGTACACTTATTACAACCAAAATCACTGTTGGCATTTTAACATTTGGCTACCAAAAAGAACACAATGGAGGGGTAGCAGTGGTTCATTTGCATGACAGGCAGCCCCTATAAAATCAAGTGGTTTCAAACAGAGAGCAGATGCTCAAGGGGGAGTTTGCACATTTCACTCTTGTTAGTAGTTTTAAGACTGCATACTCCTCATCTTAAGTGTGAAGAGATGAAGAAGCTACTTTATGCAAGAACTGAGCTCATTCATGTGTAATTACCATCAGGTAGACACTAATAATACACGTCATAATCACTCCTCTCTCTCTCTTGGATATAAATTATGACATGTGACATGCATCATCCATCCATCCATAGTCAACACTGCTAATGGAACCATGGATTTTGTTTCATCGATAGGCATTTCTAAATTTTGGATGTCGTGACCACACAAAGCAACTCTTAATCTCAAAAGTAACCCACAACAATTTACAGACGAATGTACTGAAAATAGTTTTGCATAACCGGTCCACCAAGTCAACAGCTTACCATCGGCCTGCTCTACAGGCACCATGTGAGAGGTTGCACTGCCCTGAACAATGGTGTCACCCACAAGGTGGCCGCATTGGGTCACCACTTTAAGCAACTGAGACACACCTGCGTAATAATAATGGAGCACAAAAGATAATGAATCTCAATTCCCCGTGGTCTTTGCATACAGGAAGTATGCTCTGCAAGACAGCGTTCAATATTAAAAGGCTGCTTACCTGTGTCATCAGCTAGAAAGGCGTCTCTGGCAGGATGGAGCTGCACCACACAGTCTAAGGACGCTTGACATCTGGATGCCAGGTAGTCTGCGGAGGTCGGCATTATTGGCCATTATACACACATCCTCACACTAATGAGTGTCTCACAGCGGAGGGAGATAACAGCAACCTGCTGAGCTAGTGCAAGTGACGTGGGCTGGGTCATCGATCTGGGCCAGTGAATCTTGGATGATCTTTTCTGCCTCTTCAACAGCTCCCTGCAGACTGGACCAGCGGGCCGCTACGAGCTGGATCTCTAATGCCTGCTCCCTGCTCTCCTACGGACACACACGCTTCCATCACTTAGGGCTGGGCGATATGACCTCTCCAATTTGTTTCACAAATTCCGAAACAAGTTCCCCCACCTTGCCCCCCTCCATTTCTGGAATTTGCTATATTCCTCATGATTCCAAACAACCCTGGAAAAAGCTTTTTTTCCCCATGATACATTTCTTTGACTGTGCGACTTATACTCCGGAGGCACCTTTAAGTCAAAAAATACGGTATTTGATCCTGTGCCCACCAAGGCTGAAATGGAAAACATGCGGCTGTCATCAGAGGAAGCACAGTGAAGACTAAAAGCCTTTTACATCAATTCATTTAGATGAAAAGGATTTCCGAAAAGGGATCCAAATCAACAACTCAACTCGGTAACTCGGCTATATGTAGACAACGATGTTTGTGATCATGGCTCATTATGAAATTTAATATATTGCTTGGTGTTAGTGAATATTTACAAACTATGTTTTTTTTAAGTAAATAAAATAGGTAGGAATTGCAAAACGCGTCACATTCTCAAAAATTTTAATAAAACTTGCGGCCTTCATAAGAGAGTCCACGAAGGCATTTTAATAAACACGATAAATGAATACATCAATTTCGTTATGGCTGACACACGAATAAAGAACTAGAACTGCATACATAGCTGGGCCCTGTTGATTTGTTTGCCAAGTGTTTGACCTTTCACCTTGTCATTGAGCTGATTTTGCAGGGCTTCGGCTGTCTTCACACCACACTCCCTCTCACTGGCCAACGAACTCCGGACACGCTCAAGCTCCTCCCCTTGAACGGCCAGCTCGGCTTCCACTTTGGACAAGGACTCAACGAGTTCCGCTTTGTGAGATTCCATGGCAGCTAGTTGAGTGCCGAGTGTCTCATTGGACTGCCAAACAATAAAAAAATAAAATAAACGATGTGTTCCAGAACAGATGAAAAATCATAAAACAATGTGATTAGATGGGAAGTCTTGATCATGACAATATGAGGCTGTGGAAATGCTGTACTTTATGATACAAGTGACCTCCAGTTATAAACACAGATTGCAACACCACTGCTTTTTCATAGTTCGTGGCTTGGCACGTAGTCTCCGAGGAGTGCTGAGCGGCGGTCAAGTCGATAATCAAACAGGGAGTGAGAAGCCGTGGTTGTGAAACTTGGCAAAACAAACTATGACGACAGAGTGAAGTTTCATCAGATCCTGAATGTTGGATGCTTGTCTGTTCCTTTGGGGCCTTGTGAACATGGTTTGGAACTCGCTGGAATGAGCTCACTAAAAATATGGAAGTGACTTACACCATAAATACATGGTCAGATGTTAACTGGAGGGGAAGTAAAAACTGGCATAGAGGCATAACATAATGAGAGCTGTGACGCAGAAGGGAAACAAGCAGGCTTGTTACAAGAACATATTTTTTAGGACGATATATTTTCTCAAACTATGACGCTAAATAATAGTATCATTGATGTTTTTTTTCTTGTCATTGATATAAAAACAGAAATCTTTGAGTCGGCACGCATTGCTTTGAAAGATTCTGAGAGAAGATGAAAAAGACAGCGAAGTTATTTTTGAGGTGTAATGAAGAACAACAACAGACCTGTTGAGAAGAGGCCATCGTGGTCTTAAGGGAATCCAGCTCAGCCCTGCTGGACACCAGCTCTCTCTGCAATTCTTCCATGTGCTCCCGCTGCGCTCGTTCCTGGGTTAATGAAATGCCACATTTCTTTAAATCAGTGAAGGAAGACACACAAACCGATATTCAATGATAATTTTCCGATTTACACTGTTAAGTGTCATTGGATCATTTGTGCGGTACACCTGATGATCCCTAACAGCACAGTGGTTAGAAAACGCTGCTGAATGTAAGTTACACAAGCCAATTTATGAACCAATTAAAAAAAAAAAAAAAAGCTGACTTCGATGCCCACCTGTCTGTCAGCACAATCTTGGGCAGCCTTCACCTTGTCCTGCATTTCTTTCCTCACTGCATCAATTTCATCCTGAGCTGCCCGAGCTACCGTCACCTGCCGGGTCACCTCTGCATTCTGCACCCGCACACAAACGTACGCTTAGGGTGATAACGAGAAGGGTTCTTCAATATGAAGAAAGGTGTTTCTTCTCACCTTCCTCAGCAATTCAGCATGGCCTTGTACCAGCTCGCTGTACTTCTCCTTCAGCTTAGTATAGCGCTGTTCGTTGGCCTGAGCTTTTTCTGCAAAAGAACGTATGGAAATATTAATTACGTTAGCCACCAATTTATAGGGACCTTGGCCTATTGTTTTCACACGTGTGGAAACAAATTACATAATGCAGCCGTTTTTTAGTTGGAGGACATATATGTATACGTTAAATGCACAGACCAATTCTTGTACAAAGCAAGAAAAGGAAATTGAATAATATACTTTGTAGAATTGCTATATGAGTCTCTGCTTCAATACCTGGTACTGTGCTCTCTGATAAACTGTTTCGAGCTGTCCTTTCTAGTTACAGTATTTTGTAACTTATTTAGAAACCTTATTTGACGTCTTCACCGATACGGCCATGTGTCTAACATAAAACAGTACTTCATTTGCCAACGGTTCAGAGCTATTTTGGCCAGTTCAACATTTTCTTCCACACAACCAGGTCATAAAATAACCCTGTGAAATATCAGAGAGAGGGCTTACTCTCTATCTCCGTCAGACTTCGCTGCTCTTTCACCGTGTCCTCTCTGACCTTCCTCAGGTCGTCAAGCTCAGCCTTCAGGAACTCACTCTCTCCTGCTGCCTGTAGCCTCAGGTGGCTCTGCTCCGCTAGCTCTGCCTCCAGTTCATTGACACGGCCCCTCAAGGTCTGACATAATCGTCCATTCTGGCAGATGGAGAGAGTGAGTCGGGGGGGAAAAATGTAATTATATTTGCTTGATCAGAGGAATTATGAGCAAATTCATTGATCGTGCTCTTGGATTAAATTAGGATTTGGGGGAAACTCGTTTTCCTTTTTACCTCCAGTCGGAATGATTCCAACTCATCCTTAAGGGCCTGGATCTCCCTTGTCAGCTGTTCAATCAGTCGGTCTCTGGCGGATCGAGGAAGACAGAGCAATGCAATCAAAGCCTCCAACTATATTTCTTTCTAAATTTGGGTTTTACATTGAGATTGCAGTCATCCTCAATTAAATCAATGTACAAAAAGCTTTGGTCAGCTGTAAAGAGATTTCAGGCATACAGGTAATTATCTTACCCTGGGCTAGTGCCCAAATCGCAAAGTATTCATTCAGTTCAGTTCAAAGTTATGCATTTAAAATCTTGTGCTGGGTTTATCTGTCAAGTCAGATTGAAAGTAAAAATAATAATGCGCTTCACATTTTTATGTAAAAAAAAAAAAGTACATTTTAAAATTCAATGAATGATACTTACAATATATTGGCATTAAAAAACTGCTATTTTGGTAATTATCAATGCTGCTAATTTAGGGCAGTTGTGGTATAAATACTACATGCTGGTCGGATGCATTTACCAAGTATTGTATCCATCTTCAGCTATGCTTAACTAGAGGATTTGACCAAATGAAATTTTATTTCACAGACGTTTATCTACAGAGTCTTCAAGTCGTACTTATCGTCCTTGCGCATGCCATTCTGATTGTTGAAGTTGAAGGGGTCAATTGCAGCCGAGGTGCCAAACATGTCATCAAATTTGGTCTCCACCGGAGCCTAAGGAGTCACAACAACAAGATATAAAAAGGTAAATTCCAAAGTACTAAATTTAAAACAGAAATGCGAATACATTCTGCTGTTTGCAGAATCAATTTTCCGACTACAGATTTCTATTAACATCAAGTATTAAATTCCCATCCGAAAACAACATTCATAGCCGTGGGTTCAAAAGGTCATTGATGACTTCGGTCTCCGTTGCTATTATTGGTTCACTATTGCGTAACTTTCAAGTCTATTCAGTCAGCGCGATTCCGACACTTATCCTATATTTACCGCAAGGACGGGGAGGTCTGTGTCCACCAGGTCGTCAGTTTCCACCATGTGTTCTGACTCTGGGGAAGACGACTCGGCCGGTATCACGACCACAGGGCTGATGTGCTCCGACAGAGCAGATGCACGCAGGAAGTTTGGAGGATTCTGCGAGGAAACGTTTCATCCGCTTAAAAACTTTGTTTTGCCTTTGTAGTGTCAAGAAAAGACAGAAAGCAAATTGCACAGTCACGCTAGCAAACGTTTAAGGACATGTGCTCCCCTTAGCCAAAGGATTCGTCACGTTTTAACACACAGTGCAAAAAGAACATGCTTTTAAATAAATGTCCAAAATTATAAATAGAATTTATGCTGAAAATGGGTTAAACTCCTTGCTAATCTGAAACGACCATTAAGTCGAGGGGTAAGAGATGGATGCGTTTTGTAGACCTTTTGGACAGACCTTTTCATTTATTAATCAGTCTGAGATGGACTCGACTCATTAGCTCCCGCTGAATCAGTTTTGAACAATTCTATGCCTGAAATGAGAAAAGTTTGGCGAAAGGCCTTCTCTGGTCCAGCATGATTGCAAGGTTCATAAAGGAATGTTTGTATGAATTTTATGGTGAAAAACCTGGACAGAACCCTGACCTCAACCCCACCAAACACATTGAAAATGAAATACAAGGGGACATGTCACTGTACTGTAGCACTGTAATGGCCATGTTTTAGAATTAATTCTATGGAGATTTGGGTCAATCATCACCTCAGGCAACTGTGGGATCTGAATCAACCGCTTGAAGTACTGCAAGTTACTGGAGCGATAAAACAGACTCTTCAACCTGCAATAAAACAAAATCGAAGAGTGGAAGAACAGGGTTGTCAGCGCTTAGTGCATGCGGTGATGGTGTGACCGGCAAGGTTTGGCCACCAGTGGCCATTCATACTTTTTAAACTGTTCCTGGAAGCGATCTCGGTGGCCTTGGAGAGTGTCTGCTGGAAGGCCTGCAGAACGAAAATACACACAAGGCAGTTAACCCATCAAACCGTCAAATTACAGATACTATTTCCTTCAGGTTGTCAGATTAGAAGACGTTCAGAAAATAGTGAGAGAATTTAATGGCGCTGATTCAGATAATTTTTTTAATGTAATAAAAACATTCCACAGTTTTCAGAAAGAACATCCCGCCAGAACATATTCACAAATTTAAATTAGAACCAAGCTTTGGACATTTTAATGGCTTTCTGTCAGATCACTGACACTTACACTCAAATGGCAGCTGGATTTGTATTTTCTCATTCTTTCAAATCCTGTTGTACAACCACAGATGATTCCAAATTTGCTTTTGTGTTCTTGTGCATCAAAGAGGCCTCATTGGCCTCTTCACCAAATTTTCATACGCTCATGTTTGTTGCGTTGGACTGACTGACTTTTCAGATTTCTTAAATGCTTGCTCTACAGTAAGATTTGTAATTGACAAGGACTACTTGTTTTACAATCGAAATATTTTACTTACTTTAAATACACATCAAAGATTGTTATATTTTAAAAAGTACGGTATTTAAACATCTCCATTTTCAGTGAGTATTAAATTAATAAAGAGAACCACAACAATATATAAATGAATAAATGCAGTTTTTTTTTTTTAACTGACGGAGCAGCAGAGTTGTGTGTTACTCACATGAGTGCAGCTTAAATAGCAACTTGACTGTGTAGTCGTACAGGTGGCTGCAGTCCAAAATGACTTGTATGAGCGGAGCCAGACGACATTGGCCTGCAGCAGTCACTGACACTGACCGAGACATATCCAGCGAGCTGAATACTGGGAAACAGACACACAGACGGCTCCAATTGATTTTACAATTTATCTCAACATTGTTATTCCTTGTTCATAGGCCGTACACCACTCTCTTGTTTTGGTTGGGTTTTTTTTTGTTAGTTGCACCCCGAAAAGGAATTGTGAACCCAGATCTGAAGCTGAAAGCAGACATTTAGCAATGTTTATGCATTTGAATGATCAATGTTATACGATACAGATGGGCAACAAAACACACCTGTCACCAACATGTTTCAATACATTTCCTCTCAGTGGATTCAAAACAGTATTATTATTATATACTTATTATACTATTATTAGTAGTATTAAAAAAAAAACACTCACAGATTTAATTTTTTTCTCTCTCAAAAACACAGACACGTTAGCCATGCCTCTTAAACCCTGAAAGATGAAACACTCTGGAAATAGATACAACTGAGAGCGAAGGTCTGAGCTACAGTCTTCAGCCTGGTGGATAGCATATTAAACTAAAAATGGAGCAGAACAAATGAAACATGACAAATCTCACAAGAGCGTTGTCGAGTTGTAGTGAAGATTTATGTGAAAAATCTCTTTCCACAGTGATAATAATGGTGAACGTTAATGAAGGAACATGCCTTAAATAAGTCTGCCATTCGAAAAGCAGCCACATAAGGAGAAAAGGTTTCAGAAACCCCTCTCAAAAGAGCCCCAAATAAAAGTGAATTGTGTGAAAATACTGTGCACAGGATGCAGACTGAAGGCCATGATAAAAAGAAACAAGAATGTAATTTCCTTCGATTCATTCATGAGTGGAGGAGAGCAGCTTTTGGAGCATTTCCTTTCAGCACAACAGCCTATTTTTAGCCATGTGTCCATATACTGTGAGACACAAGCACCTATGATGACTCACTCACTCTGACAACAAAAGAGTCTGTCTGTAACCACTCAATCAGACGCATCACTGGTCTGATGGTAAAAGTGTCTAGTTTTGTACAGCACCTCCTGTCTGCCCAAGCATGAACTTTGCGCGCAAGTGAAAGTGCTTTCACAGCTGATGATCCCATCAGTCCAAAACACCTTACCGCCAAGGAAGAGGTTGAGTTGACACTCCAGGTAATCAAACATCTCCACAGTTAATTGAAAGCTGCGGGGGCAGACACAAAGAGGAACACATTTCACACACCTTTGGCAAAATGTAATATTGCTATTCAGCTATTTTCATCGGAAATAATATGTACGACATACAATGCATCTGGTTAACCTCAGAATCCCAAGCGTTTGCACCCACGGCTCCAGTCCTAAGTCATTTGAGCTTGCAAGTATTTTTTTTTTTTTTCTGAGCGGCAAATGACGTCGGTCGGAGCAAAACTGACGTTGCCAAGCATGTTCAAGTCATCCGTTTCAACCACAAAGGTTGAGTGTATTACAAATGCATAACCCAAATATTGAATCACAAGCATCTGCCTGCTAAATGCGTGTGACGCACTTCAGTGAATTGGAGAAAACCCAACGGGAAGCCGTCTTAAAAAGTCCTTCATTAAAGCAAATAGTTCTCGCTAAGTTAGAAGGGCATTCACCTGGCAAAGTACACATCCAGACTTGGGATATTTATTTATTTTATACTAGAAGGATTTATCCGGAAGCGCGTCACAGAAGGTACTTTGTGTGCGCAGTCAGAGGGTCAAAGAGGTGTTCCAAGCGCCTTCACTTTATCCCCACCCCTCACCCCACCCCGCTGTCCCTAAAGTACCGGTAGGAGTGTGGAAACATGCACTCAGGCTAATGCCAACAGATGAATTTTTTACCGGCACACACTGAAAAGTTGGCAGTTTCTGCAAGCATATACCAAGAGCAAAAACGGGACAAAATTTAAGATCGATAAATTGACATCCTCTGCTTCCGAGTCCATAAAGTTATTTGTGTTTTCTTTGGCTTCGTTTCGCACAGTTGTGTAAACACTATCGGGCAGGTATCAGTCATGACAAACCCAAATCGAAAAGGTTCATGACAATAATCAGAACATTGCATCGGCCGAATTGGTATTCAAAGGGTATTTGCTGTTTTTTTGATTGTAAAGTGTTACTATTATTAGCGTGACAATCACCTCAGCTAGAATGGTGCGTTGCTTGTATATTGTAGTTTTATAATGGTAAATATTTGACATTAATCATATTTCCATTCACACATATGGAGAACATTTGAAGGTCAAACGGCGTTTTGACATTTATCTTTCGGGTTACGCTGCATAAATGAAGTGGCAGCTCGCCTGACTTACAAGTTGTTGACGTCATTCTCTCCTGCCTCTTCAAGTTGTCTGTTCGACATCTGCAGGTTGCCGGGGAAGCGAGGGTTCTGAAAGAGAAGACAACACAAGAAAGGTGGAAGCTCAAATATCATGATGAGTGGCACGCCATGGGCTATCTGTGAGACACACATGACTGAAATTAACTCTCTCCTCTACCTCTTCACATTGGTACAGGGTACTGCAAAGAAAATGTAGTTACAATCATGAATTTCTGTTTATCTACAACTCGGCTCAGTTGTCCCATTAAAAGAAGCGTCATTTAGAGATATTTGAGAAGCCATTTGTATCACAGCCGCAATCTTCACCCAAGGCCCCGCAGGGAAACGATGGCAATGAAAAGAGACTTCGGGCAAGGATAATGAACGATGACGGAGCTTTGCTGGGTTTTATAGGCCACGCCAACTCACTTTGATGTGAAACTCCATTTTGGTGATGATCAGTTTGAGGTAGATGCTGCAGAGCTTCCCGTAGCCTTCACTTAGGTGACCCTGTAGGCATAAGAGACTGAATCACAAAGGGAGACAAACATTTGGAGACATGTCCACGTGTGGAAAACGCTACCTCCTATTTTTGGCCTGCAATTTGGCTGCTTAAAGAACACAAGGAAATTTGAGATGACATATGGGCCCGGGGCGGTGTTTAATTAAGATTCAAAGTCTGACCAGCTTCCTCTTGTGGAGCAGAGCTATAACAGAAAGTATGTCAAAGTATTTCCTCTTCACGCTTTATTGATACAGTTAACTTTGGAATTACACCCTGCAGGCAACTTCTGCCCCACTTCAACTTTTTGCTCTTGTGGTCACAACCCAGGAAGTGTCAACGATCCAAAATGAATTTTTTATGTATTTCTGGTTTCAGACTTTGGATTTACCTTTTTCAGGTCCTCTTCCATCATAATCGATTTTTTTTGCCCAATGTTTTATGCATAACCTATGTCAAAATGAGTCTGTGACACAGTTTAAGGTTCACATCTACTGCATGCAGTTTGTTGTTTGCATGCAATAGCCTTTGAAAGGGAAAAGCATGCAAAAACAACCAGATCTGAATTTGGCACTGGTGTGACATAGTATTGTGCCTCATTCAAATATATGCACACACACACACACACACACACACACACACACACACACACACACACACACACACACACAGAGTATATACAAAAAAACTGAAAGAATAGGACCTTTAAAAATGCAAGCAGCATTTTTACGTAACGCCACATATTTTCTGCTCATGTTTAAATAATCATTTGACAAAGTCAGCAGTAGCTGCATGCTGTGATGGGAAGAGACTGTCGTGTGTGCTTCCTTACCCACATCCTGCTCATATCCGTCAAATCAGCCTTATTCCTCATAGAGTCCTTGATCACCTGAAATGGTGGCAACAGCCACAGAGGAAGTTAGGAAAGAAAAAAAAAAAAGCATTCTGAGTTTACACAAATAAAAAGAGTGACGACGTATAATAGGAGAGGCAAGTGGGGGCAATAATACCAGCCGATAAAATTCATAGTGGAAAAATGTAGTGGTGGAAAGAAGTGATGCTGTCTTTACGTACGTTTGAATGGCCATCTCGTAATAATTTGTGGAAGACGTGGCAGAACTTCCAGCAAAGGACTGCGTTGCCAGAGAGAGGAAGCCGGTTGACCGCTGCCCAGAATGTGTGGGCACCTTTCTCATGATGAGTCCCCAAAATGCAGGGTGACACAGTCAAGGAGCATCATTTTACAAAGTGCAAAATAATTTCTCACAAATGTAACAGCAGCAATGTTCGATTTGACACCTGGAGGTGATAGATATATGATGGCGCCATCTATAGCAGCATCTATGGCTCATGATAGCCAAGTCAAACTAGGACTAAGCCTGCTATAAAAACCGGTGGAACCCTACAGCTCGGCAGAATATCACTTAACCTATCTACGGCCAGCAGTTTGAGTTGTCACTCCTGCTTGGGTCACTAAACGGTGAAGTGCAAAGCATTCTAGCACTAACTGCTACATAGGTTGGACACTGTGGCCTACCAAGCAGCAGAATTTCCCATCAGCACGAACCACCCTAGAGAGCGTTGGCATCATGTAACTTCTGCGCTTTGTTGTGCTTTGCAGACTGCACTGATGCAGTAATTATTTCCCATTATCAGAATTGTTGGCATCTAACAGGGTTTTTTTTTCCCTGACAATTTTGAATGCAGAAGAAACCCTGTCTATGTACAGTTACTGTACATTGTACATGCCATGCCTAGCTGTAGGCTGTTTATTGTACAGTGTTTTTTAAGATAAAGCAATCTTTCTTACTGTTTGAACTGCTAATAAATGTTTTGAGATCATAGTGGTATTTTTTTAATGGTTTAAAATATCAATGCAGGCAATGATAATCATTTTCAGGGGGGGAGCGTCAATTATTCATGGGAATTCGTTACTTGCGGTCAGGCACGGTTTATCCCCTGCAAGTAACGGGGGTCCACTGCACTGACCAATGATGACTTTGTTCTCTGTTATTTATTCAGGACACAGCACAAAGTTTAATAAACAGAAAATAGCTCTGGGCGACAATCCAACAACTTTCATTTTGTCCTTCTGTCCACCCAAACAGACAACATAAATATCCATTTTGCTAACTTTAATTTCAAGCAGCTCGATATTACTATAACTGAAACAAAGAACTGCACTGACTGTCTCGCCTCATATTTTCTATCCCACGGGATTAAATTAGTTTCAGCATAGATGAGGCTACCCTCTGTTTGTTGTTTTTATCTTGCACTAACATAACCTCATCTAGGAGCAACTGTGTCACATGGGAATCACAAACACACACACAAACACACACTTGTGCATGCACACAAAATATGAGGATATTCCTGGCATGCTTCTCTTTGACAGCAACCTCCTGTGTGTTGATGGCCTTGTTGATGCTGACTGCCTGTGAGGAAGAGGAACAAAATGGGAAACCAGCCAAAATATACATTTTCCAAAACTTTCATTTCACAATATGACACACTTGTAGTTTTCAGAAAAGTGCTTTGCCCTTTTTAATGAGAGAATGAGAGTCAGTGAAGATGAACTGAAGGTGATTGACCTAGTTTCTGTTGAGTTGGTATTCAAGACAGCAGCTGAGAGGCCCACTGAGGTCTTTTCTGCATTCGATGATCATGTTAGGCTGACAACAAATAGTCTAAGCGTATGAGACCGTTAAACTGACTCCATTGTACAGTGCAGTACAGTGACAGTCTAAAACAGGCGGTGTCAAACACATTTTTGTCGCGGGCCACATTGTAGTTACTGTTTCCCTTGGAGGAACGTTATGACTGTGAAAGCATATAAATAAGTCAAGAATGGGAGGTTTATTCAACCATTGTTTACCTCACTGTAATGAGGGTTTGGTCACAAGAAAATGCTTAGAATATCTCTCTTCTTCATTACATATGAGAATTTGAAATTTGGCACGGACATGCTACTCAACAACTGCACCCATGCACCTTCCGCCTCTACTTCTACTTGTTCTGCAGCATGATCCTGGCTGATCCTTTAACACACACTGCCACCAGCTGGACAGGTTTTAAATGATTTACAATGCAGACAAGCCTGATGCTGAGACAGAGGCTGCGTCAGACCGTTCTACACACTATGGTGCAAAAAAAATTTAAAAAAGAAAGAAAGAAAAAAGGAAATGACGTATCAATACGTCATGGGTAGGCGGAAGTTGCGGGTTTTCAAAACGTATTTAGACGTCATGGGGACCGCATGAGTTAAGATGAGTAAATCACAAATGGCATTCTGTCGATTTACATTTAGTTGGTGGATGACAGTCGAGGTCAAGTGAGCACGGGAGGCCTGTTTCATAATCTCGCTTCCCACAGATGTCCTGTGTCTGTTTGTGCCAGTGTGCAAGCAGTCAGGAGAGGAAGTAAACAAGAATGGGGAGGAGCAAGCCCAGTGCCTTGTCCATCAACAAATACCTTCTGTTATTATTTGAGCTTGGATGTATTTTCCACGCGTTCCAATTCTGAAAACATTTTCGACCCCCCCCCCCCCCCCCCCCCCCCCTTTAAAATCCCACGGTATCCCACTGCAATTGCTTCCCACAAGTAGATGACCCAGTTAGTCCACAGTGACACTTTGTACTTGGGGGTTGAAAGAGAGAGGCAGCTGCCCAGGACTCCTTAAATTGGCTGAGGAGGCTGACTGGCATCAATAGTCAATTAGCTCCTTATATTGAAACAGACGGTCTTGACTGACAAATCCAAGTGCAGAAAAGAGAGGGGGGTAAAAACAGTCAGAGATGAGTTGTGGTTTTTGATGACAAAGATTTAACCTGGTTAACTCATCCATCTATACTTTCTTTTTTAAGACTTCCAACATGCCTCCATTTTATTCCTTTTACACTTGAAAACGTGTAACTCAAGAATTACATAAATGATATACCAGTTACCATCATATATTTTAGAACATTTTATTCCACCCACAGTGGTCTTTTGTAAAACCATCTGTTTAAGCCATGTTAACTTGGTCCAGGCAGGCCTAATTAAGCATAAAAAGGCAGAGCATTGATATGCTGATGGTAGGCTAGCTGTGCTGGGAGGAAGCATCAACTGCCTACTTAATGAAACAACTCAGTAGTCATTCTTTTGAAATAAACGCCACAGAATATTTTGTAGAATTGAGAACGAATGTCAAGGTTTTCAGGGTCACGGCATGCAAGACAAAGGATGTTGTGTGCTGTGGATTTATTAGTTAAGTGATAGGTCTCCTGCATTCATGACATCATTGATCAATAATCCATCAATTTCCACCGCATCCTTCATAGAGAGAAAGGGATCAGGACCGCTGACAAGAACCCCTTTGGATGTCTGACATTATGCACATTAGGAACTACAGTATCATAAGACAATGTCGAGAACTTGTTGAATACTCTACACAGGCCCCAAGTGAGTAATTTGCACATTCTGGCGGTTTCCTGCTGGGCTGGGTCGCTATACCGTACATGCTGCTCGGGTTAGCTATTCCAGCTTTCCTCCGGCCTGTGTAAAATCAGCAAATGTGTGTTCAAGACATTTGAATCCAACTATCACCTTATCGTATAAGTGTACTAATAACACACACTGGCAGGCCAATATATAAAAAAACAGTTTATTACTGACTGCACTACCTTTGTTACTAAGGGTGTCACCAAGTGAAAATAATTTAATGCTAAAAGTAGCGATAATTCACGAGCGTTACTTGCAATGGCAACAAAGCATGATGGGAAAGCCTCCACCAATAACTGTTGCTGTGTGGCAATCATAAAGTTAGAGTCAGTTTACTAAGTAGTCCACCGGAAGTGCTGTGCATAGGTTTCAAAATAAGAGCAGTGCAGAAGGGCAGTGTTAGCTGCCTTAATCTCAGAGTTTGATAAAACTGCCTTAAGTGTAAAATGATTTATAAAATTGTCCTCTGGGTCATGTCTAGATAAGTGGAAAGATAAATAAGTGCAGTTAATATGTTTAAAAGTGCCTTCTTTCCCTGCAAGAGACTCATTGTGAAATTGTGACAACCAATTCAAACCATGGGAAATTAATTCCCTCCAGTACTGATGATTGTGGAAAAACAACAGCTCACTTGAATATTTTAAGTTGATGTTGACTCCCAAAAAACACTGTGAGTTTAAAGACAATGGCAAATTGAATTAAATGAAAGAAGATTTAGATACTTGTAATTAAAGAAGTCGACAATTGGCTTGCAACCAGAGCAAAATCAACATTAATCAACCGTCCATTTTCGATATGGCTTATTCTCATTAGCCAACCTCACATGACTTGGGGCAAGAGGCGGTGTCGACCCTGGACTGGCCACCAGCCAGTTTTTTTTCTCGCCTAAGGTGACCTTGAGCTGTAACCACCTTCAATGAGTGACACCATTACTCACTTTTTCCAATCAGCTGTTTTAGTTCTTGTAACTAACAAATGGTGGTTCAAAGCGTTTACAAGTGCTTGGTCATGTTTCCTGTCTTAGCACACCCAGCACTGCCCATTTCCTGGCCAGCTTCTGGTGAAAAATACACTGCTCCACTTCTCAAGCGACAAAAACGTGTTAAGTCCCTCCAGACAGTGGCAGGATCACCATAGTGAAAGACATTCTTCCTTCTATCCCTGTCACATTGCTCGCAGATGCTTCAGGTGGGCTAAGCTGCTCCTAAACTATGAGCATCATTACATATATCAAACTGAAGGGTGAATAGGATTGCAGAACTGCACAAAGATGTGTTTCATAAAACATGATATGCTTTACATGTAACAAAACGTGGGCACTGGTTTAAAAACATGCCCTCAGTTAAACAACATGAACAATTCTGTCTCATTTATACTAGGATCAAAATAGAGCAATGCTGAATTTGTCTGGGTGGCTTAAAATTAAAGTCATTTTTCAAACACAACACACCCATCTTCCTGTTACAACATGCATGGCCCTTCCGAAAATGAAAACCTCAAAGAACGCGCCTCTTAATCACACACGTCAACAACAAAAGTTCACAACAGCAACGAGAGAAACGTTTCATGAAAGAAAAACAAACAAAAAACTCAATCGAAAAATCAATGTGGGGCTAAAGTGCATTTCCAAATGGAACTTCACTCATTCCTCTGAACAAAAGTGTTGCTTGTGTCAGGACCATTTTACTTGTCGCATCCGACACAAACATCCGTTCTCCTGCAACGTCACTCCGCACCTCTTGAAGGGCTGGCACTAAGTAGAGGAAGGTAGTGGAAAATTGTCAGCTTTAGAGTACTGCATGGAACATGCAAAAACTCTTTGAGGTCTTTTCTAACAGGAAAGCCCGCAATACCGTTCAACACAACATTGCCACCTTGGAACCATTCTGTTGATTTCGACCTAATCACAAGGTAATTTTAGCCCGGTTAACATATGAGTTCTGAAGGAAGTTACCTATTGAGAGCGGTGTAAATCACGTAACCTAAGTCTTTTGTTTATGCGTGGACACAGTGGATTACGAATGCCACTTAAAAAGGCATGAAAACATGTAGAACTTTGCCATATTGAAAGGAAGTCAAATGGTGAGAATGGAAGTGGAAGACAAGCAGAAGCTAGTTAAAGCTAGAAAAACGTGCAGACGGCCGGACTCCAGCATAATTAAACTCTTAGACCTACACCCCCCTGTGGCATGTTTATGAGCCCCTCCTAATGGGATGTCTTTCTGCAGGCTCGAGTGAAGCCTCGGCTCTAAAGCTGAAATCTGGGAGGACTGCTGATGTCATGTGGACACATCATAAAAAAAAAAAAAAAAAAAAAAAAAAAAGAACATCTGTGCAGCTCAATGAAGCTGCTTAGATCACTTTTGTCAATGCACCCCACCACCAATCACGTGGAGCTATCCATCACAGACTCCCTGTGCGTGTGTGTCTTCCCGCAGGAAATGATTGGAATTAAGTTGTGACCAACTACCACCCAACAAGTGTAAAAGACATCAAGTTACATCCACTAAACCCGGAATGAATTCGCTCTTCTGTGAATATACTATTTTGGAATACTTATGCAACAATATTTATCGCTTACATTTTCTTCATATTTGCTACATGACGATGCTAAATCAATACCATATTTTCACGATAAGGCGCACTTAAAAGTCTTACATTTTCTCCAAAATGGACGCAGCGCCCAATAATGCGCGGCGCCTTATGTGTGCACCAAGTTCCAAAAATGAATGCTTTGTTAGGATAATGTTTAGCCACACCAGCGAGCAAGCACACAGATGTGCCTTGTTGTGCAGCAAGTTAGCTCAGCACCTCGCATTCCTCCTTGTAAGCCGCCGACAAAACAAGGACGATGTTCATCTGTGTGTCGTCACGCCGATACACCATTTTTTTTTTTTAACTACTTGGAGCTAATTGGTTTGCACAACATGGCACGAATAGCATGCCGCTTTTATGATTGGTTACTTTGGCAGGAGAGAAGGGAGACATCTGTATGCGTAAATTGTAAAACAATGAACATATTCTGGATCATTCGGGAGCCCTGTTAAAAAAAACTGATTTGGCGATCACATGATCACATTGGAATTGTGATTACGATCGAAAAATGACAAATCATTCAGCCTTTACCAGAGATCACAAATACTAATATGGAGGGCTAGCAATTTGATACGCTTCTGTAATACCACATTTTCTCAAATTACCTGTATCTCGACAGCATGTTATTAATAATTAATTATATGAATCTGTGTCTGTGGTGTCAAACTTCTTTTTGTCCCGGGCCACTTTGTAGTTCGGGCTTCCCTCAGTGGACCATTATGATAGTGAAACCAAATTTAATCATCTCATCCTGTTTCTACATATACACAACAAAATGATGGATTACTAGTTTGGAAATCAGAAGTCAAGAATAGAAGTTTGTTGAAGCACTGTTCAAGTTACTGTAAAAAGGGTAACAACAAAATTATTACAACATCTCAACGTTATTTATTACACAAAACAATTTAAAGTTTTGGTACAGATTTTAGTAAGGGTTATAGAAGTTCATATTATTTGCGTTCGTGGCAAACGTAAAATGATGTCGTGAGCCTTGAGTTGCACACCTGTGATCTATGTGAAGACACTGCTCATGTAAATTACTTTGTACAACAATTATGAACAACGATTCAACAAGATCAGAAACAGATGAATATCAATATTCCCGTGTGTGCTTGGAAATCACAATGCCCCATCATTACCCCGAAGGCAAACGCACTACAAATATCAACATTATAATGGGAATTGTGAACAACAATTTTTGTTGCACTTGTTTTCATTCTACACAATCTCTGGACAAGGTCAACAACCAAAACAAAGATAATGACATGGTACAGCCTTGAGAACTCCATCAGAGTGACTTTTTCAAAATAATATCAAATGCAATTACAACATATGTGTGCACCTCACTTCACATTGTCATAAACATCTCAACAAAACATTATTTTCTTGTTTTTGGTGGTCAAAATAAGCATCATGGTATTTAATATCAATTTTATCTTATATGCGCAGCGATGTTATCAATAAACCTCTTTCACTAGGATAAAGACGATGTGTTCTAGATGTCCGTTTACCTCCCATCCACCCCCATTCCTACAAGTGTGTATCCCATCAATGCTTCCGATAAAAGGCTGGTCTTGTTTCTTACACGCACCTGCTCGAGTGCATTTGGAACACAGCCCGTTTGTCTCCATCACATCATTTACTGCCACAAGTCATGCAGGTTGGACTTTTTATCAGCCCCCGATACTGCACCACATCTAGGAATTACATGGCCTGATTTGCACATGATACCTTGCTTTATTTTTCCCTTTTTGTTTTTAAGCCTACAGTTTTTTTGTTTTGAATTGTACTGCCTTAAAAAAAAGCTATTCTGAACCGTTTTAGGGAAGTCATAGAATTTGATTGCTTCACACTTTCTAACTGCTATTGCTGCTGTGCGAATGGCCGTAAGACATCTTGAATACATCTGTTTGTATTGTAGTACAATATCTACAGCAACACCTACACGCGCATATTGGTTCTAGATTAGCCTTCAAGCAAGTTAGAACTTGTTGGGACCTAAGATGTTGGTTTTTGCTGTACTATTCTGTCAGTTCATTACTTTGTCGTTTTGTGACTCTCCTCACACAACAAACTGGATACTTCCAGCAAGTGCATTTTATTCTTCTACCCCAAAACAGACCCAGTTCAAGAAGCAAAACCACATGTTAATAACACAGGATGCCCTGTGCTGCTGTTTGGCTCATGATTGTAATGATCGATGCGTCTTACATTTAACTGAAGAGGTGGGTACCTTTGTATGAAACGCACCCCATGTGCCCAGCAGACCCCCCAACAAAATTACAAAACTTGTCATCGGCACATTTAGCTAGACGAAGACAACAGGCCCCTACTTGCACTGAGAATACCTTCGACGCCTTACTTCACACCAGCCCGCAACCCGCCGAAACAACGCCGTTCTATGGCAATGTCTAATGTCACGAAAATGCATCTACCCTTGAGCACTTACAATTTTACTGAGATCCATGGTCCTTTCCCTCCCTGCAGCGGTGGGCTGAAGATCCGCTGGCTTGATCCAAACGCGAGGACCCGGGAGGTAACAAATGTGTTTGGGAGAGAAAGGGGGGGGGGGAGGAGCGCGACGTTAGCTCAACATGTGTCCCGATTTGGTGTAAAAATGCTCCCCTGTCCCCACTTCCTTCCTTTCTTT
Source organism: Hippocampus comes (assembly GCF_001891065.2). Classification (NCBI taxonomy): domain Eukaryota; kingdom Metazoa; phylum Chordata; class Actinopteri; order Syngnathiformes; family Syngnathidae; genus Hippocampus; species Hippocampus comes. The sequence continues at coordinate 2,290,094 of NW_017805820.1, forward strand.
CGTTGTTCCTTCGGCGTCTCCTGCTGTCTCTCCCTCTCTCTCTCCCCGCGAGCTCCACGCAACATGAGACCGCGGAGAAACTGAAGTGTTCGGGACTCGAGCGGCAAGGACGACCGCACATTTCACATCCCGCCCGCCAACATGTCTCTACACAGCTTGAAGCGAGACTCTCTCGCTGGCTTTATTTTGCAAATAGCCTGCTTCTATTTGGAGACAATAGCGGCACGGGAGGCTGCGGAGTAGGATGGCTCAAACCCGGAGGTTTTCAAACTGGGTTCCGGGGCCCACCAGGGGGCCTTTCCAAGTTCGGTGGTGGCGTGGTTAAAGTGTACTATTTTTGTTTTCCAAAACAAGCTTTTCTCCTGCTTACCGACCGACTGGAAATTGCCCCTGAAAGATATCCAACATCTCACAAAAATGTGATCTCGAAAGGCTCCAGAGTATACAATTTGATTTCTGCATGCGGACAGCAATCTAGAAATCTGAGGTCTGTATCGGGAATGTTAGCAGGTATGTCATTTCTGTTTGGCTGTTGGATATTGTAAAAGAGCAAGCTTCAGGAACAAAAACTCAATTCATAGCATTAGAGCAACTTTAGGCAACTGACGCCCCCATCTGGAGTCTCTGAGATCCTCGGCAAATCATGGCATAACAACTGACTACTGATTTTGAATAAAATGCAAAATATCAATTGATCCGATCCAGCCGATCAAATCTGTGACAAGTCGAGTGCTGACTCGCATTCAATATGAATTTCAATGTGACTGGTGAATGCTTAACAGCCACATCCCTAGAATAGCACACTTTTGCATCCACATTCTCCCATTTTTTCCACCTCCTCTCTTGAAAAGATGTACATTTTTGTCAATTGAATTTTACGAGTTATGTATGATTAACATGGCGCAAACAGTTTTAAGATTATTTATATAGGTCTAACTGTGCTCTAAATGCCTGACATTTGAGCAGGTGTGTGGACTTTTTATATACCGGGTACACTGTATATTCATTCCTACAGAGCGAGACGACTTCTTTCTTCTCTGACTCCCTATCAGCTTGAAGCAAAGTCCAACAATAGTGACAACAAAAACTAAATGGTAATATGATTATAGGATTGCAGTCAAAGGTATCAGGGCATAATCCAGAGAAGAAAATTGGTACAGGGAAAAAAAAAAAGCTGTCCAAGTGTTGATGTCAGATTGTTTTTTCGTTCAAGACTGCATCATTTGGGAAGAAGAAAAGAAAAAAAAAGTGTATTTGATCCAATCAAATAAAAATACCTGAATGATTTCAGCCAAGCTGCTGAATGTGTCATGCCAATCACCACCCAGTGAAAAGTGATTAAAGCCCTACGACAAAGATGCACTTGGAGAGAGTGACTTCACTTTGCTTCAAGCAGACAAGAGGAGGAGCACTCGTCCTCCGTCCAAAATAGCTCACACTTTGCCAGTCAGTCTGGTGACCGACAGTGGCTGTGCTGGCAGCTAAACGCTATTTTGGTTGAAACTTAAACAGTTGTAAACAATTCAATCCAGCCAGCTCAGAAAGCTGGCTGTGTTATATGTCTCTCGGTGCCCGCCCACCAAGATGCTTTGAGGCACTGATTTCTCAAAGTTTTTATCATTAAGGTCATGAGAAAAAAAAACGGATTTTTCAGGAACTGAGTTTTGGTAATAGAATAAATACTAAGTTTTTAAATCAATGAATAATCCACTTGTATCCTGTCATTATGATTTCAATAGAAATCAAAATAAATCAGGATTATTTGTGTTCTCCCATAATCGCCCAGCCCTAGCTGGTAGTGTAATTTTAAGGCCTTCATTTTGCAACACACAATGTGGTGTCAGTCAATGGTTCACACTGCATACCCCAGCGGCGGAACTCGTGGGCCAGAAGCCTTCCACAAGCTTTAATTATGGTTCATGTATATCCAAAAATTACTACTTACACTAATTCCCAAATAAAAATAGCATTTGGAGCCATTTTGCAATCTCTGAGTGACAAGACAGTCACAACAAACAACAAACATAAAGCAGAAATAACACATGTTCGTATGCAGCGAATCCCCGCTATAATGCGGTTCACTTTTCAGGGCATCGCTGTTTCATGGATTTCTTTAATGCAGTTTTAAATAAAAATGGAGTAGATATAAGTGTTTGTGAGTTTCTGAAAAGAAAATCACTGCCTACCTGAGTAGAGCTCTGAAGCAACCTTGTATTGACTAAAGTATTTTTAAAAACGATCAGTTATTTGTAAGACAATGTTTAGATATTATTCTCTCGTACAGTATTGTATTGTATAATAATTGTTAAAAAAATAAAGCTGACTACTTGACGGATTTCGCCTATCACGGATTCTTTTTGGAACCCATGATAAACAAGGGTTAACTGTACTTTCAAACTCATAGACACAAAAGAGAACCCATACGAAACATAAATAGATGTCTGAGAAAAACATATTTCCGGTTGACATCATAGCATAATTTAAGAGTCATGCCATAATGAGCGTGTCATTAAAATCAAGCACTGTACGCTATCTTGCTTCCCTCGTCCATTCTCATATCCCGTGTGGACAGTGTGACAGATATGATTTAGATCACTCCCTGGTAGTTTACCCTGCTTAACAGGGTGAAAGGGTAAGTTGCTCCATAATTGCTAAATTGCGTACATGTCTTTGTAGACAAAACTGTAGCCTGGGGCACACGTTCATAAAAATGTATTTAAGTGACATAATTAAAAAAAAAAAAAACAATAACCCATACCTCAAGCAAGTTTGATTATTTTCATTTTGAGAAAAACAAATCAAGTCAGTTAAGACAGTTAATGCAAGTCAAACTATCACACGTAAAACTGCAGTAGCCAGTTTTGCCAGAAAATCTGAACAATTCCTTTGACCAATGAATCAAACCTCTGTGAGAAAATACGCATTGGTATCACAGGTCTTGATGTTAACCAAGTTGAAAAGCATATTGAAATGATTAATAACGAGCTGGACAGACAGCCAGATGCCCAGCCACGACAATGCCAAACCCAGAGTGGGCCTGCACACTAGACTAACAATGCTGAACAGTTTTGTATTTAAACTGATGGACACAAGCAGCTATTGTTCACCAGTCTGTCACAAATCATGTCGACTACAGTCCAAATGCCTTTGACTCTGTATGCCAAACAATAGTTATGCAACATAAGTAGACCTATTATATTTTTATGATGTTTCTTCTGTGTAGAGAAATTGTACCCAATGACAAACACTTGATAAAAGTTTTTTATAAACACTATTCCTCCACTGATTTACTTAATGGTCGGCAAGGCAGAGCTCTAAACCACACAGGGATTTATTTGGTTTACAACAAAAGAGGTGAAATCGACTGCACAGGAGATTTAGCCATCTTTAGAACAAAACAGATCAGATGGATTATCTCTCGTTGATCCCCTGCCAAGTAAAAAGCGGAATCATTGATTTCTGCCATCACTTGCCCCAGCTCACCAGGCAAAACTCAACCATGAGGCAAAAATATAAACATGTACAAGTACATAGGGCTGCATAATTATGGCCAAGACGATAATCACGATCATTTTCATCAAGAGTGTGATCGCGATTATTAATCAGTACTATTCATCATGTTAGGAAAAATGTTTTTACTGCAATACTTTTCACTACCCGTGTCCGGGCAAGGGAAACTCAGGTCCATATATTTTTCTCATCGTAAGGAATCTTTTGAACTCAGGTCCATATATTTTTCTCATCGTAAGAGATCTTTTGAGCTATGCTTTGTCTGGTCCCCCACCTAGGACCTGTTTGCCATCGGTGCAGAGTGAATCATACCTCTCACCAAATTTGCTGCAATAGACCGCACCCCACCAATGACCCTAATCGTGACAAGTGGTAGAAAAAGAATGGTGGACGTACTTCCAGTAAAGGTGACGTAGCAGCCTGACAGTGACCTAGTGACCATGTGTTGCTTGGAACACACAATCCTTCTAATCCGTGCTGCCTGTCTTGCCTGAGAGTAGTGAGCGAGTACAGCAAGAGAGGGTTCAACTGCATGACACAGACTATACGCAGGCCAGATTGCTGCTGTTCACATTCAAACGTAAAGAATGTCTATGTAACAGCACTGTCATAGCAGTTTGGCTGACTTGATTCATTTGACCTACTTAACCCCCCACCACTACCCCCTCTCCACCGTGTGCCTGATCTGTAGAAGAGGGTGGGCAGTAAACAGCAGGATCCACAACACAACTGCAGCCTGCATGCTCAATGTGGGTGTGCGTGATCAAGTCAGATCTTTGTTGTTGCTATGCATCATCATCTGAGCACCGTGGTCATTCAGTGCCCTGAAGATAATGCAGGTATGACTTGACATGGAGTGTAGTGTTAGGGTGGAAAGTCATATACAAAGCTCCTGCATGATTTGTATGCAGCTGGTAGGCTAAACAGTACAATTATCTGAATTTGAAAGGCCACTGACCTACATTTCAACGGCTCTTTTGTTGTGGGTACTCATTGGTATCTGCTGATCACACACAACTGACGCTGAACACAGCACCAACTTGATTAGCACTGAAAGTCTGCGTAATGTGTCAGACATAAAATACGGGGTCATTTCTCATATGGGTCCTCTCCCATTACAGATACGTTTGTTTTGCCTCCGTTACTATTGTCTATCCCTACTTTACAATACAAGTCATATAACTGGCAAGAAAACGTGTTGTCTGTTGTGCTACACACCTGCACTCTCTCAAAGTTTTCTCTCTCCAGCTCCAGACTGTTGGCCGCTCCAGTGCGTCGAATCACTTTTGGGATGGCATTGGGTACTTGCTGCATGGAGCTTTTGACTCGATCCATCGTCTCAGGTTGACAAAATACGCCAACGGTTAAAAAAAGGGGAAAAAAGAGACCGGTGAATTAACTGTAGAAACAGGAAAGTTACATTAACTATGGCGGACAGCGGTCCATGCTGTACAGTACTCGTTCGGTTCAGCGGACCAGTTGGCCTCTGTAAAATAACACCACTGTCAATGACAGCAGCAAAATTTCACGACAATGAATACTTCTGCTACCTTACGTTATTTCAAAATAAAGCTTGTACCCATTGGTGCACTTGAGTAAACACCGCTGCTAATTGTTTAAGAGGTAGCACACAAGTAGTAAATACAATATGGAACATGATGAGAGCTAAAGAAGATCAAAATGTCATTTTTCTTTGTGTATAATGCTGTGGTTCGAACCCCGCTACATTAAAAAGATTTTTACTTTGTGAGGTCAAACCGTCAAATCGGAACTACTTTGTGTATCCACATTCTGGTGACATAACACATCCCCCACACGCATATTGCTGCCTGCAGCCAGAAAGATATGTACGACCTCTGACCACTTCAAGAAAAAAAATGCAGATCTACTTATTGGAATCCTGTGGAAAATATGATATTTTATAAATATCAGGGCTCGCGGATTTAGTGGCCTGGGCCGCTTGAAAGTTTTTCTCCCTAAGAGCAACGGTCAGAAACGCCTCCCAGCGTTGGCAGCCACAAGCTGGAGGCACAATACTGCACCTACCCCCAACACTGGATCTCCCGATTGGTCTGTCGAGTCTGGTTTCATTAAGCCTTAACATAACAATTTATGTATCTGTGCGAATATTTTTGCCCCTCCAAGAAGAGTGGGATGACATGCCTCAGCAGACAATAAATCGATTAGTGAACAGCATGAGACGTCGTCAAGCCGTAATTGATGCTCAAGGGCACACGATGGAGTTAATGAGACGTTGAATTTTTTCGTTGTGGTGTAACCACTATTTTTAATTGTTGTTTCAATCAATAGTTTGTGATGAGGAAATCACCAGGGTATCTTTCTACTTAAATGTCCTACTTTCATGATATATGACTGCAGTGTGAACTTTTTACATTTTCCATCAATTTCAGGTGAAAGACAAATATCCTTAACTTTTTGTGAGTAGTGCATATGCACAAATAAATGATTGCCTTTTTTTACAGCACATTTGAATTGCAAGAACTTCTGATTTAAAACCGATAGCTACGTCTCCATCTCCATGTGCACTCCACAAGGCCCAATGCTGCCCTCACCAGGACAAACGTGGCTACGTCATTGTAGTCTCAGTTGTGGACTGTATGTAGCACGCTATCTCCACGAGCGACGAACATACGTCAATATTCTGATAATTTCAGATAAATACACATGTATGGCATACGTAAATGGGAGCAAAAACATACCCTATGTAGTACTACATGCACCCATAATCCTTAATTTCCACCATTCCTAGTAATGCCGCAGTCTCTCTCACGCTCTCTTTTTTTTTGTTTCTTTGTTAAACTGTTTACATTATGAATATTTACTGTATATCCATCACGGTCAATGTAGTGCTTCCAGCTTCTTTTCCCCGATGAGTGACTGCGGTGTTTGTGTATAAAATACCGCGGGTCATGCTAGCAACCTAGCTGCAGATACATAGTAGTTCAGTGTTTTTATGCGAATTCCATGTATGTTAGTTGAACAACATACCTCAGTTTTTAAGCTGGAAGCGTCAACGATGGTACACGGAAGCTAATGTGGCATACGGCTTTTAAGATAAAGAGTTCGTTCTTGATTCTGAACTCTTTCATGTAAGCTACTTTTGTGGGCTGTCGCTTCTGCACCCTTTTAAGTACATTTTGTTCAACAATATTTTTATCATGTATCATATCAATGATTGTTTTTGATCCAGTCTAATGTAAATAAATACACCGGACAATGTATGCTTTTTAGTTTTGGCAGTTAAGTGGGGAATGTTATAGTTGAGTAAAGAACGTGATGCATAATTTATTTCACTTTATTTCCTTGGAAATAACGAATATTCTACACAGCTTTTGTATATGACAATGTCTTTGGAATTTGTACAGGATATAGGTGTCATTTCAAATGTAGATTGTGAAATTATTTCGCATGTGTTAACCTGACAATGCAACACCAATCCAATAAAATAATTTGTAAAATTTTTACATTAAAATGCAGTCAATGCCACTTTACGGTCATCGCAATCTTATTATGGGGCTATCCAAACTCAGACTTGACACCATCACCACCGGCGCAGTCTAATGAAAATAGAGCGTAGAAGAATGTGTGTGCTTTATAAGTTATTTACTACTTTAAACATTGTGTGTCGTGCATCACTGTATAAGAGTGGCAGAAAGTTGCAACAGTATTCGTCGAGCACCCGCGAGAAAAGGGAGGGTGATAAAAAGAAAGGATTCAAAGGAAACTCTCGCGAGACTACCACAATACAGAAGAAGCTGGGGCTAGGTCTAAGTTTTCCTCATGCATCATTAGATGATTCATATCAGCGTCAAGATGTCGGGACGTTCAGGCCGCGCGGAGACCCGGAGTCGAGCCAAGGATGATATTAAAAAGGTTCTAGCCGCAATCGAGAAAGTGCGCAAATGGTACGTAAGCTGTCTAGTTTACAATATGGAAGAAATGTTTTAGCTGAGCGTCGGTCGTTAGCTGCTATGTCGCTCAACTAACTTCAGTCGGAAAAGTTCGATGATTGACATAGCTGGTAGCCAATCGCTGTCCCTGTTTGCGGAAAAAGGCGGGCCGTGTGATTGTTTTTTTTTGCTTAGCGCTGTCAACATGGCTGCCGCTCTTCACAATGAGATCCAATTGACGGTTTACAATGACATTTAACACGATCATTTGTACGTGTAAGTTTTATAATTACTTTAACTGGGTACACGGAAAACGTGGCCATCTACTGTAGGTCGAGGATCAAATTCAACCGATTAGAGGGGATCATTGTTAGCTTATCTAAATATAGCCAAACAACTTTAATCCTCAGGGAGAAGAAATGGGTGACGGTTGGAGACACGTCCTTACGCATATTCAAGTGGGTGCCAGTGACAGAAACAAAGCAGGTGGCGTTTCAATTATGTATTCAATGAAGAAACTCGTTGTGTGTATATACTGCATATAAGTGTGTGTGTGTGTGTGTGTGTGTGTGTGTGTGTGTGTGTGTGTGTGACTGGTATCAATGTCCACTTCTTATATCAGATCTATCGCACCAAATCGACTGGTGGAGAAGCCAGAGGGCTAAAAGACGTAGTCCTTGAAAACACCAACTCTTTGCCAGATTTGACCGGTGAGTCTCTTGGGGGACAAAGAGTTTGCTCTAATTATATATATATTTTTAAAGTATTGTTTTAGTGTTTTATCATTTGTTGTTGTATGACTTAGTATGGCTCGATTTACAAACTGTGTATACAGCAGTGGTTATTTTAAAGTGCTCTCTAAATACTGCTGAGTTGAGTAAAAATACTGTAAACGCATGATGAGACGAACAATATGACCAAATGCACAATTTTATTGAATAAACAGTATGAATCATGTGCTCTTTTTAATCAGATGAAAACAGCAACCAGAGCTTTCTGTCTGACGTTTATCATCCGAAAATGGATAACAGCAGCAGCAACTCTAGCTCGCAGCAGGTCAGCCCGCCGCACACCTCCAGCCTCCGAACTGAAGACTCCCAACCACCAATGCTTGGTCAGGAGAGTGTGGATGGTATGTCAATGACTTTCTCATGGATCAACACAATTGTATGCATGTTAATGTTTGTCTGCTCGAATTTTCCTGATGTATGTATTAATACTTATCAAATAAAGAAATACTTGTTTTGGTTTTGTTTTGTTTAGACTTTCTTTCTTCAAGACGTTATTTATTATGTTGTCCCCCAATGAATCCAGATCCGGTTCACTCTGGAAGGGATGGAGCAGATGAGCCTCCAACTCTGATCAAGGAGGATCTTCTGTCATCAGGAAGTGCCAGACGAAGCACCACACGCACACAGGTTTCATACTACTTTCCGATAAAGTGGTTGCAATACCCATAGAAACATTTTTCTCAGTTACATTATGTAAAGGTGATGTTCAGTCACCACAGTCACCATTTTTCCCCATTTTACAGGACGAATCTGAGGAATCGGGAGCACCTTCTTTAAAGAAGATTTGCACAGGAGAAAATGCTGTGTTAAGATAGTGTACTATGTGAAGATGCACACAAAACCTATCCGCAGTTATTTTTACTTCAGCTAAGTGTTCAACATTCAGGTGTTAAGTCTCTGTAGTATGCTTCATTTGGAACACCTGCACAATCTAATCTGTTCTGTATCTGAGGTCCACGGTTACTAGTACAGAAAAAGATTTAAATGACTTTTATCCTTTAAAAATATTTATGTTTTGACTGTACGTTTATGATATATGGTCTCTGTACACTGTCGTCTCTTGTTCCATGCACACAGAGCCAATCCACACATATGCACCAATTGTTTGTAGCATACTACAAGTATAGCACTCGCTGTCAAGCGGGAAGATTTTATGTACCAGCCTTTGGTTTAGTGTGTTGCATGTGACTACTTTGGCAATTATCTGGAAGTGGGCAAGGATCTCTCCATCAAATATTCCCAACTTCTCCATTTTTGGGCCACAGCAAAATTTTAATCTTTGACTGTTTGGTTCTCATGAAATGAGCTACGCTCATACATGCAGAGCTACACTCAAAGATATAAATATTCTGATTAAAAAAAGAACCACAAATTATGAGACTTTGTTAAAACATTTTTCATATTTGAAGACCAGTAAACCGCTTACATTATTAATGTGAATCGAACATGCTGGAGTTGGAATAACACCTTGGGAACATGAAATTTATTCTGTCAAGGAGTTTCACAACAGCAATGTTGTTTTGCTTGTCTGTCCATTTACTGAAACCCATCATGCACATCTGTCTGAGAGGGGATAATAGCTGGCCTATGGCCCAGTATGAAAGTTTTGCAGTCCAGTTGAAGGGTCAGCTTTTAAAGTGAGATAGATGCTAAGCTACCAATTGTCAAATGTACAGTATTAATTTATTCGTATAGTATTATTGTAGTTCACAGCAGTGTTTAGCTCATTTACATCATATAAAGAGGCAATTGTGGTGTTTTGGTCATCTTAGCTGCACTACAGTAGAATAATAAAGACACCTCATTGTGATGAGTGCAGTTTTACATTGCGACATACAAGCCCTTTAATCAGCACTTGTTAATGTATTTGGCACTGTACAAAAACTAAGCATTATTTTCTTTGTGACGACTGGGTTTTTGGTTATTATCGTGTGATTGTGAAACACCTAATACTGTAGTGTGGTTGGTAAGTGTACATAGCACAGTAGTGCTATTCATTGCTATCTTGCAAGTGATAATGCAACATTCCCCGCTAAACTTAAAACTTGTTGACTTATTTTTAAACTGATGAACACGTACAGTGTACTGTGCTTGGCGTTTTGAGTACTGTAAAAGCCATATTTGGAAGCTATATATATCTCTTAAGTGTCTTAATGCTGTTGATGTATGCCTTTGCATATTTCACAATCATTTTTCGTCATAGTACACTTTGGAAGTGAGTTACACGTGTAGCCTATGCGTTTATACACAGCAAAAATTATGTGTGTGTATTATATATATATATATATATATATATATATATATATATATAGTGTGTGTGTGTCTGCATGCCTCTCTCTCTCTCTCTCTCTCTCTCTCTCTATATATACTGTATATATGTTTGTGTGTCTCTCGCTCGCTCGCCTTCTCTGTGCCTGCCTGTATATCCGGGTTTATAACAGATGTTAACCATAATAAACGTTACATTTCAATTCAATTTAATCATACTATGAGACCATCACTGCATTAAATATGATGGCAGTGCTTTTCCTATTTTATGAAACAATTTGATTATCAAGCGCATTCTTATTTGTAACAAGCCAAACTATGCTTAGTTTAGCAATGTGTTTTATGATTGTGCTGAAATCGTAATTGAACTGCTTGATTTGCGATGAAAGCGTGTTCTAACTGTACTGTGTTAACAATGAACGTTCAATGGCAACCAATAAGACGTCACTTCCGGACAGTTTGACGAGGGCGCCTCGCGAAGAGAGCCAATAGCTGACAAGTGAAGGCGTGGTCGAATTGTTACGCCGCTTGCTGCCGGGGAAACGGGAGATTTTAGTGCGAAATTGTGCCGGCGTCGAGAAACTCCCGCCATTTCGACAAGGAATCAACCTCTTAGAGACATTATTTTAAACAACTTACAACATTTTGGTTTTTTTGTTTTCTCTCAGAACGATCAGTAGATAAGTGGAAAAAAGACCCGAGATCACCTCGGCTTCTAACAGTCGAGTAAACGAGTGAATTGTTCTGCGCGCCAGATCTCCCGCTGCTCCGGACTGTGAGCTCTGCCCGCGAATTGGACTCGGGGCTTGGATTGCCTCCTGACAGCTCAACCGGGAAGGAAAAAGTTCGCCAAATACTTCGACACAAGAATAAAAACCGTCTGTTTATCCGGGACCTTGCTTGGAATAGCTATGGCGTCACTGCTAAAGCAGCGAAGAGGATTTCGATGAGGAGGCGAGGACGGCACACTGTTTTGTTTTGCAACGGAATAGCAATCCGGGCCGCTATCTAGCCGGCTAGCTGCTACACGTTGACTTCTTCTAGGCCTACCGGTGAAAACTTGATACATGCTATCAGGCGGGATACAGACAAAGGTCATATTTTACATCCGAGTGTTAAAGTGATTATTTCGTTGCACAGTAGCCATTTGATTTACAATGGCGCCTCTTTTGGGCCGGAAGCCTTACCCATTAGCTAAGCCGTTAGCCGAGCCGCTAGGCCCAGGAGAGGAGGTCTACATCGTCGAGCACACCAAGGAGGCCTTCAGGAACAAAGAGTATCCTTTAAACGTGATGCTGGTCTTCATTGGAGCCGTACACCAGGAGCTATTTGCTCATCTTGTCCCTTGATGGGGTATTCTACACCACACATTCCATGTGCAAATGTGCGGGTCTGTGTATAGGGTTCATTTGTTCGATGCTGACATTTACCACCGTTTTAGCATTTCCTCGTGCACTGTTACTTCTCGTTGGCAAGCAGGTTAGCCTATACAGACATGTGCTACAAACAACAAATTCCCGACCCTTAGCGTCAGATGGATTTATATATTCATTCAGTTGGCAAGTGGTTTTGGCAAATGTCCACTTCTACTCTTAGCTTCTGCGAATTTGTTGTCGACCATCATCGCAGCCGGGTATGCTAGTCCAATGCTAATGTTGGTGTTATGTCACAATAGCCTGATCATATCTGTCAATGCAAAGTCTCAAGTGTGATTTTGCAAACGTAAATTGCCACGAGAGGCGTGTTCATGGCTGAAGGAAGTAGTTTTTTTGGACACCAAGTCTCCATAGATGGTCTACACACTTGCAGTTGGATAAGCTACAGATGAGCTATAGCACTTGAAATTCACACACTGTAAAACAATTAGATACAGTACTTAATGACAATACAATATCAGACTTTACTCTCCACTTTTAAGGATTCTAGACTATTTGTTCATAAAATCAAACGTACACCCAAGTGATTATCACGTTCATTATTTGTGTCTTTGTATTTATTTATTTATTTTTTGGCTGATAAGGTTTGTGAACACACAAATTCTTGATGGTTCATATATACACAAGTTGTCCTTGACAAAATAACAATAGTGAATATGAGGCCCGCTTGAGGAGGTATGAAGAGCGCATCTGGACGTGCAAAAGTACTGGTAGCATTCAGCTGACACACAAAGAAGCATGGGAGGAGGAACAGGAAGTCACAGAATTGTAAGTATCGATTCTCACACGTTTGTTTCCGAGTTACTTTGTTAATATTCGGAGTTGTACTGGTATTCCTCTGCCCCATACAGATTCTTCCAGCAGATATCCTGATGAGATTAATCTGTAAATAACTTGGATGCAGTGTTTCAGTTTGTGTCACACAATCTCCAGTTATTGCTAATTGTAAAGTCAATTTCGTGACAGTATCTCACAAGTGTGAAAACAAAAGCCATACACTCAGACCAGTGAAGGCCATGATCTTGCGGCTGTGCTGTGATTGGATAAAGTTGGTGTGCCACCTCTTTCTATTTTGGAGGATGTGCGTGTGATTGAGTCATCCTAACTCTGCTCTGGTCTTAGAAAAGCTAACTTATTGGAATCAGCAACATGGAAATAGAAACAAAATTTACACTATTAACAATTAACAGTATGGAGTTATCAGACAAGAACCGCATGTGCAGTAATGATATGTCATGACAAAGCAAAGAGCAATGCAGACATGCAGAAGTTGCTCCAGACCAGGAGCTGTACTTAAAATAATACTAATTGATACTCCTTCTGCTCCCAAGCGCCTGCTTTTGTTGGGAAATATATTTTAATTGTAAACCAGTGTTGCAAATAAATAGACTCTTCTATATGTGCATTTATATAAAAGCCAACCGAGGTAATTAGAGGTTGTAGTTTGTTTTGTAAGAGGTAAGTAGCTCATTTTTGTGGATGTAAAAATATCCCCACTCAGGTCAACATTAAAAATAGATTCCGCATTAATTGTTTGACTACAGGTTTTGTTTATTTGCATTCTTGAAAAGTTCCACCTACAGGCGACAGACAACATATCAAAACAATTCCTATTTACCTGAAGCTGCAACAAACATCAGAAGGAACTCGTTGCTTTCACACTGACCAGCTGAGTTGCTATTTACCCATCTTGTTATATTGTGTCTAAGGAGCAATGTCAGATGGGGGTTTCTACGGGATGATAATGCTAGCATTTCAAAAAGCGCTTATTCCAGAGGCCCTTTTTAAAAGTTGAATAATAGCTAATAGTTGATTCGCATCGTTATGCAAATGAGAAGCCAAAGGACATATTTTTTCCCCCTTCATATTTAAAACCAATTTTGTTTGATCAATTAAGTAGGAACTTGGGCCCAGCGGAAATGAGAAGTAATGAGGTGGTCACGGGCTTGGACTCATCTACAGCCAAGCCTCTTACTGTATGTCATTGTGTGTTTGTATAAACAATAAACACGACATGGGTGTTCTCCAATATTGCACACTGATAAAGTGGGTGGTCTCAGGTCACAGTGGAAATGACTTTTTCTTTGCTTTATTCCAAGCCAACTTGGCATCAATATTATGTGTAGGCTGTTAGGTCAATTTTTTTTACACTGTTACATTGAACACTGTCCACGTGTTTGAAAAGAGATTTTGCAACCCCTACAGGCCAAATTCAGTATTGAATGTATGGTTGGGGAAAATTCCTTGTCATCAAATACAATGTGATAGCAACCACAGAAATTGATTCATGGTGTTTATGAAAATATTTCACTGTACTTTTTCAGAGCCCTATTCCTAAACTTTGATGTAATTTGACACGATTGTTCTAGTTGTATTATGTAATGTGGGTGAACGACATTTGTTTGTTTGTTTCCAACTACAAAAAGGGCTATCTTTTGTATCTGTGCAGGCTTCAGGAAGAATATCCTCACTGGTTTGAGAAGCCCATCCTGAAGATGGTTCACCACAACACAGTGTCATTGGACAAACTAGTTGAAATGGCCTGGGTAGAAATTCTCACTAAGTATGCTGTTGACGAAGAGTGTGACTTCACGGTCAGTTTAATCTGCGGTTATTTCTTTTCCGTTTTGTAAACTAGTTCCTTTTAAGTGTTGATTTCTTTAATCTGCATAATTCAATAATCAGAAATGTGATTAATATCTTGATGCTTGCTAAGATACTCTCAAACATAATTTAATATAGGTGAGCCAAGACAAAAGTTTACGAGCGAAGGTGGCAAAGATTCATCCCCTTGAACACCCTGAAGGTGAAGCTGGAGAGAAGAAGCTTGAAGGTGCCTGTGATTCTCCCTCCAGTGACAAAGAGAATACCAGTCAAGAGAACCAGAGGAAGGAACCAACCCGTAGAGAGGAGGAGAGTAGGAGAGAGACCCTCTGTAAGTTTAAACAATAACAGCTGAACAAGTTGAAATTCCTATTGTAGCGAGGGGACAGTGACAATGCAATGTTAATTGCACACACACACACACACACACACACACACACACACACACCATTGTTTGGGGGAGGGGCGACATGGCTCAGTGGTAGAGTGGTTGTTTCCCAATCCAGAGGTTGATGGTTTGCTCCCTAGTCATTGCGACCATGTCGAAGTGTCCTTGAGCAAGATACTGAACCCCCAGTTGCCCCTGATGCTGCGTCATCAGTAAGTGAATGTGGTAACAGGGTAAAGTGCTTTGAGTACCTAAGGTAGAAAAGCTCTATATATAAGTGACAGCCCATTTCCTTTTTTTATTTATTTTTTTTCCACTGCGGCATTCATCTCCTTTTAAAAACAATTTCTGGCTGTTACTTCAGCCTTCATCAGAGCTGTCCAGCTGACGGACATTTGTTTTAGAGATGCAGGTATTCCAGTCAATGTTCAGTGGGATATGATCTGTAATATATTGTATATTGAGGTACGTACCTTTGAGCAAGGCATCAAGTCCCTTCGAATACAGCTTATGGGTCGGCACGCTTTTTGGGTCTGATCACTATGACTCTTTACATGCCAGTGTTGCTTCAGTGTTTGTGACATTGGATTCTTCTTTCAGGTGAGAGAGCACGGCGTTCACCAAGAAAACTTCCCACTGCCATGAAGGAAGAAAAGAAGAGGTGGGCAATTCCCAAATTCCTTCCTCATAAATATGACGTCAAGCTCGTCAGTGAGGACAAGGTTTGTATGTCTCCACACACACACACACACACACACACACACAACAAAGATGATGTGTGCTTTTGGGTAAGGGGGGCAATGAGGATACAATGATTATCAGCTCATTAACTTTTATTTGGTCTTTGAAATGTTTTGTTGCACACTAAAATGAGACAAATCTTTCTGACCGGTGCCACAGGTAATTAGTGATGTGCCAGCAGATAGTCTTTTCAGAACAGAGCGCCCGCCAACCAAAGAGATCATCCGTTACTTCATCAGACACTATGCACAGAGGCTCGGCATGGGGGAGAGTGCACCCTGGGTGGTTGAAGATGAATTAGTGAAAAAATTTAATTTGCCCAGTAAATTCAGTGACTTTCTTCTCGACCCACACAAGGTACGTTGCTGGTAATTTCTTCCTTATAAGGTTGTGAATGATATCAGCTCACACTCTTGTTTGGTTTCTAGTTTTTAGCTGAGAATCCTTCTGCCAAGCGCAAGAGCTTGACTTCTCCTGAAGGTAAACCTAAAAAGAGGCCAAAGACACCTGGCACACCAGGAGAGCACTTGGGAAATGAAAAAGGGGAGAAGAAAAGAAAAAACAAGAAAGATGCTCTCGTCAAGGCCCTTAGTCCCACCATCTGGGGTCACATGCAGGTAGGGTCAATTGCAATCAAACATTGACACAGTGTGATCCCATAGTTGTGGAGTGTTCCTCTTAAAAGCTTTCATTGGCTTGTGTCTTCTCTGCTTTTTCCCCCGCATAGAAAATAAAAATGAATGGTTCACCATTAAAAGTAAAGAACTCTGGATCACCCAAGAAAGGTCTTTCCGGTCCAAAATCTGTTAAAAAATCTGGAGACAAGAAGGACGGAAAGAAACCCGGAAAGGGCGGTGATAAGAATATTCTCAAAGCTTCTCGAAAAGATGCAAAAGCAAGTGCCAAGACACCAAAGATGAAGCAGATGCCCCTGCTGCATCTAGCTAAGAGCCCTGCTACAGGCAGCCCCAAAAAACGCGCCCGCAGTAGTAGTACTGGCACTCCCAAACTAGGGAAGCCATTACATCCAATGGCTCTCCACCTTCTTCGTTACTATAAGGAGAACAAGGACAAAGAGGACAAAAGGAGTGTTCTGTCGGCCCTCATCTCAAAGGCTGCAAAGGCCCTGTCACCAGATGACCGTGGCAGACTACCCGATGAGCTGAAAGAGCTGGTTGAGAAACGCTGGGAGAGATTGGAGCAAAAGAAACGCTGGGCAGCCATGAGCGAAGAGGAAAAGCAAGAAGAAATGAAGAAAAGACGCAAAGATCTCAAAGAGAAACTTCGGGAAAAAGCCAAGAAACGTCGCGAGAAGGAGATGCTACTCCGTCTTGAACAGTCGCGTCGATACGAGGACCGGGAAATCAAAGGTGGCAAGACGCTGCCGACATTTAAGCTTGTTGACATGCCCGAGGGGCTGCCGAACACCCTTTTTGGGGATGTTGCCATGGTTGTGGAATTCCTTCACTGCTACGCCGGCCTGCTTATGCCAGATGACAAGTACCCCATCACATCGACAGCTCTGATGGAATCGTTGGTCGGACTACGCTCTGGTTTCCACTACCTGAACCGTGTGCTGGTGGTGCTGCTCCAGACGCTGCTGCAAGACGAGCTTGCAGAGGGCTACAGCGAGCTTGATATCCCTTTATCTGAGATACCCCTGACCTTGCACTCTGTATCAGAGCTGGCGAGGCTGTGTTTGCGTCCTTTTGACGCACAAAGTGAAGAGAGTGGTCAGGAGTCCGTGGATCTGGCCTTGAGTGGCTTTGATGACGTGGTCACTAGCGAGTTTCTCGAGAAGCTCGAAACTGTCGAGGTGTTTGAGCTTGACCCGGAAGAAAAAGTCAGCCTGCTGGTAGCGCTGTGCCACCGCATTCTCATGACCTACTCGGTGGAAGACCATGTTGATGGCATGCAGCAACGGACCGCTGAACTGTGGAAGGAGCGCGTGGCAATGCTGAAAGAGGTCAATCGTAAGAAGGCTGAGAAGAAGAAGCAAAAAGAGGTTGAAGGCAAAGGTAAGTTGGACTTATCAAAAAACTGCGATGTGAACTGGAAAAAGGCAACTTGTTATATCTATTCTGCATTTGGTAAAACATTCCTTTTGCAACATGTCTTTTTTTTTCATGGCTCAAGATGAGAAGAAAAAAAAGAACTGCGATGTGAACTGGAAAAAGGCAACTTGTTCTATCTATTCTGCATTCGGTAAAACATTCCTTTTGCAACATGTCATTTTTTTTTCATGGCTCAAGATGAGAAGAAAAAAAAGGATGATCCAAAGAAGGAGTTCAAGAAAGAAGTCAAAGTCGAGCTGGTGGACATGATCAGCTCAGTCAAGAGCAGGCAGCTGATGAGCTTGCAGGCCAAGAGAGAAAGAGAGGAGATGGACAAACAGAACAAAGGTGAACCTTGTTTCCCATGATACTTTTCAAATCAGTCAAGTTGTCAGTTGCGATTGGATTTGAGGACTCATTTGTTTCCAAATTATCATCCCCAAGAACGCATGGAAGAGGCGGCCGAAGAAGAGAGACTACGCAGACAAAGAGCGACCGCAGAAAAGAACTTTCAGGAGGGTATTAAAAAGGCCAAACTGGTCCTGCGTAGAACTCCGCTGGGTACAGACAGAAATCATAACAGGTCAGTGAAATTATTTTAACCATTAAATAATGGTGAGTCAATTAACTATAAAAAAACAATATTAATTGATGGCCATTTGTCCAGATATTGGTTTTTCTCCGACGTGGTTCCTGGATTGTACATTGAGAAAGGCTGGGTGCATGACAGCATAGACTATAGCTATAGCTTCACACCTCCTCCTGATCCTGATGTGGACGATGAAGACGATGGTGAGGCTGCTGTCACACAAGGAAGAAAATATATTTATGTCCATAAGCACGTGCAAGTAATGTATGACTAGTCATGTTATTTTTCCACGGAAAATCAGCAAAATAGTGATGTTATGAAACTTATTTTGATCAAAATGTCTTTGTAGAGGCTGATGATAGCGGAAGTATCGATGGCACGAAAAATGACGAAGCCCAGCTGGGGGCACCAACAGACGTCTGTATAGAAACTACAATTCCTAAGCAGGGACAGAATCTCTGGTTCGTGTTTTATATTCATCTTTCTCTTTGCCTTTTGGTTTGAGAATTTGTAGAGTGTTATTACGATCATATCTGCTTTCTAATCAACAAATTTTGCCAGGTTTATATGCGACAGTCCTGCTGAACTGGAAGAGTTGGTGGACAGTCTTCATCCTCATGGAGTTCGAGAGAGTGAGCTGAAGGCAAAGATAGAAAGCAGGTGAATGAATGAATGAATGCATGCTCAAGACATAAATAGTTTACACACGCACACAACACATGTGTAAAGTGCTGTCAGATTACTTTTCAAAGGCAGTAGATGTAAATGACTCTGCACACTTTGGTACGGATAGCCCGACACAGTTGTCGTTCCTGCAGATCATTTTTCAGTAAATCAACCTTGCTCTCGTGTGTTGTTTTAGCCGGCAAAATCGCGCCTGTGGCTCTGAAGTCACTTCGTCTCATAGACCAAAATCTATGGGGGCAGATTTGTCTAAAATGTTTGTTGAAAGGAAAATGGCCTGCTGATATGCACAGTTTAAATTCAAGTATAAAATGTTGATGATCAAAAAAGGAAAACCAGTTGGTCGTTTATTATGAAGTGGAAATGTGATTTTTATTTTTATTTTTTTGTCTTCAGCATTTACTAAGATTTTTTTTTTAATCCAAATACTTGATTTTTCAATACTTTTCAGTAGGATACCCGAATACCAAATATTCGATAGCTTCAGCCCTAATGTATATCCAAATCCTATTTGTATCTGCCATGGCCCATTAGTTTCACTTACTTTTACATTGGAACTCACAAGCAAGAGCAATGGAAATAACTATGTTTCTAATGTCCTTGGCCAGGTATCAGGACATCATACACTCCATCAATCTGACCCGAAAGGACAAAGTGGGCCTTGATGTCCCTGATGAGGACACAGAGCTGCTGAAATTTTTGCGCAGTGATATTCAGGAGATAGCCTCACGCCTCCTGAAGGGTGGCTTGGGCTACTTTGACGATGAAAAGGACATA
>NW_017805820.1:2318131-2341247 GCF_001891065.2 Hippocampus comes
CACACACACACACACACACACACACACACACACACACCATTGTTTGGGGGAGGGGCGACATGGCTCAGTGGTAGAGTGGTTGTTTCCCAATCCAGAGGTTGATGGTTTGCTCCCTAGTCATTGCGACCATGTCGAAGTGTCCTTGAGCAAGATACTGAACCCCCAGTTGCCCCTGATGCTGCGTCATCAGTAAGTGAATGTGGTAACAGGGTAAAGTGCTTTGAGTACCTAAGGTAGAAAAGCTCTATATATAAGTGACAGCCCATTTCCTTTTTTTATTTATTTTTTTTCCACTGCGGCATTCATCTCCTTTTAAAAACAATTTCTGGCTGTTACTTCAGCCTTCATCAGAGCTGTCCAGCTGACGGACATTTGTTTTAGAGATGCAGGTATTCCAGTCAATGTTCAGTGGGATATGATCTGTAATATATTGTATATTGAGGTACGTACCTTTGAGCAAGGCATCAAGTCCCTTCGAATACAGCTTATGGGTCGGCACGCTTTTTGGGTCTGATCACTATGACTCTTTACATGCCAGTGTTGCTTCAGTGTTTGTGACATTGGATTCTTCTTTCAGGTGAGAGAGCACGGCGTTCACCAAGAAAACTTCCCACTGCCATGAAGGAAGAAAAGAAGAGGTGGGCAATTCCCAAATTCCTTCCTCATAAATATGACGTCAAGCTCGTCAGTGAGGACAAGGTTTGTATGTCTCCACACACACACACACACACACACACACACAACAAAGATGATGTGTGCTTTTGGGTAAGGGGGGCAATGAGGATACAATGATTATCAGCTCATTAACTTTTATTTGGTCTTTGAAATGTTTTGTTGCACACTAAAATGAGACAAATCTTTCTGACCGGTGCCACAGGTAATTAGTGATGTGCCAGCAGATAGTCTTTTCAGAACAGAGCGCCCGCCAACCAAAGAGATCATCCGTTACTTCATCAGACACTATGCACAGAGGCTCGGCATGGGGGAGAGTGCACCCTGGGTGGTTGAAGATGAATTAGTGAAAAAATTTAATTTGCCCAGTAAATTCAGTGACTTTCTTCTCGACCCACACAAGGTACGTTGCTGGTAATTTCTTCCTTATAAGGTTGTGAATGATATCAGCTCACACTCTTGTTTGGTTTCTAGTTTTTAGCTGAGAATCCTTCTGCCAAGCGCAAGAGCTTGACTTCTCCTGAAGGTAAACCTAAAAAGAGGCCAAAGACACCTGGCACACCAGGAGAGCACTTGGGAAATGAAAAAGGGGAGAAGAAAAGAAAAAACAAGAAAGATGCTCTCGTCAAGGCCCTTAGTCCCACCATCTGGGGTCACATGCAGGTAGGGTCAATTGCAATCAAACATTGACACAGTGTGATCCCATAGTTGTGGAGTGTTCCTCTTAAAAGCTTTCATTGGCTTGTGTCTTCTCTGCTTTTTCCCCCGCATAGAAAATAAAAATGAATGGTTCACCATTAAAAGTAAAGAACTCTGGATCACCCAAGAAAGGTCTTTCCGGTCCAAAATCTGTTAAAAAATCTGGAGACAAGAAGGACGGAAAGAAACCCGGAAAGGGCGGTGATAAGAATATTCTCAAAGCTTCTCGAAAAGATGCAAAAGCAAGTGCCAAGACACCAAAGATGAAGCAGATGACCCTGCTGCATCTAGCTAAGAGCCCTGCTACAGGCAGCCCCAAAAAACGCGCCCGCAGTAGTAGTACTGGCACTCCCAAACTAGGGAAGCCATTACATCCAATGGCTCTCCACCTTCTTCGTTACTATAAGGAGAACAAGGACAAAGAGGACAAAAGGAGTGTTCTGTCGGCCCTCATCTCAAAGGCTGCAAAGGCCCTGTCACCAGATGACCGTGGCAGACTACCCGATGAGCTGAAAGAGCTGGTTGAGAAACGCTGGGAGAGATTGGAGCAAAAGAAACGCTGGGCAGCCATGAGCGAAGAGGAAAAGCAAGAAGAAATGAAGAAAAGACGCAAAGATCTCAAAGAGAAACTTCGGGAAAAAGCCAAGAAACGTCGCGAGAAGGAGATGCTACTCCGTCTTGAACAGTCGCGTCGATACGAGGACCGGGAAATCAAAGGTGGCAAGACGCTGCCGACATTTAAGCTTGTTGACATGCCCGAGGGGCTGCCGAACACCCTTTTTGGGGATGTTGCCATGGTTGTGGAATTCCTTCACTGCTACGCCGGCCTGCTTATGCCAGATGACAAGTACCCCATCACATCGACAGCTCTGATGGAATCGTTGGTCGGACTACGCTCTGGTTTCCACTACCTGAACCGTGTGCTGGTGGTGCTGCTCCAGACGCTGCTGCAAGACGAGCTTGCAGAGGGCTACAGCGAGCTTGATATCCCTTTATCTGAGATACCCCTGACCTTGCACTCTGTATCAGAGCTGGCGAGGCTGTGTTTGCGTCCTTTTGACGCACAAAGTGAAGAGAGTGGTCAGGAGTCCGTGGATCTGGCCTTGAGTGGCTTTGATGACGTGGTCACTAGCGAGTTTCTCGAGAAGCTCGAAACTGTCGAGGTGTTTGAGCTTGACCCGGAAGAAAAAGTCAGCCTGCTGGTAGCGCTGTGCCACCGCATTCTCATGACCTACTCGGTGGAAGACCATGTTGATGGCATGCAGCAACGGACCGCTGAACTGTGGAAGGAGCGCGTGGCAATGCTGAAAGAGGTCAATCGTAAGAAGGCTGAGAAGAAGAAGCAAAAAGAGGTTGAAGGCAAAGGTAAGTTGGACTTATCAAAGAACTGCGATGTGAACTGGAAAAAGGCAACTTGTTATATCTATTCTGCATTTGGTAAAACATTCCTTTTGCAACATGTCTTTTTTTTTCATGGCTCAAGATGAGAAGAAAAAAAAGGATGATCCAAAGAAGGAGTTCAAGAAAGAAGTCAAAGTCGAGCTGGTGGACATGATCAGCTCAGTCAAGAGCAGGCAGCTGATGAGCTTGCAGGCCAAGAGAGAAAGAGAGGAGATGGACAAACAGAACAAAGGTGAACCTTGTTTCCCATGATACTTTTCAAATCAGTCAAGTTGTCAGTTGCGATTGGATTTGGGGACTCATTTGTTTCCAAATTATCATCCCCAAGAACGCATGGAAGAGGCGGCCGAAGAAGAGAGACTACGCAGACAAAGAGCGACCGCAGAAAAGAACTTTCAGGAGGGTATTAAAAAGGCCAAACTGGTCCTGCGTAGAACTCCGCTGGGTACAGACAGAAATCATAACAGGTCAGTGAAATTATTTTAACCATTAAATAATGGTGAGTCAATTAACTATAAAAAAACAATATTAATTGATGGCCATTTGTCCAGATATTGGTTTTTCTCCGACGTGGTTCCTGGATTGTACATTGAGAAAGGCTGGGTGCATGACAGCATAGACTATAGCTTCACACCTCCTCCTGAGCCTGATGTGGACGATGAAGACGATGGTGAGGCTGCTGTCACACAAGGAAGAAAATATATTTATGTCCATAAGCACGTGCAAGTAATGTATGACTAGTCATGTTATTTTTCCACGGAAAATCAGCAAAATAGTGATGTTATGAAACTTATTTTGATCAAAATGTCTTTGTAGAGGCTGATGATAGCGGAAGTATCGATGGCACGAAAAATGACGAAGCCCAGCTGGGGGCACCAACAGACGTCTGTATAGAAACTACAATTCCTAAGCAGGGACAGAATCTCTGGTTCGTGTTTTATATTCATCTTTCTCTTTGCCTTTTGGTTTGAGAATTTGTAGAGTGTTATTACGATCATATCTGCTTTCTAATCAACAAATTTTGCCAGGTTTATATGCGACAGTCCTGCTGAACTGGAAGAGTTGGTGGACAGTCTTCATCCTCATGGAGTTCGAGAGAGTGAGCTGAAGGCAAAGATAGAAAGCAGGTGAATGAATGAATGAATGCATGCTCAAGACATAAATAGTTTACACACGCACACAACACATGTGTAAAGTGCTGTCAGATTACTTTTCAAAGGCAGTAGATGTAAATGACTCTGCACACTTTGGTACGGATAGCCCGACACAGTTGTCGTTCCTGCAGATCATTTTTCAGTAAATCAACCTTGCTCTCGTGTGTTGTTTTAGCCGGCAAAATCGCGCCTGTGGCTCTGAAGTCACTTCGTCTCATAGACCAAAATCTATGGGGGCAGATTTGTCTAAAATGTTTGTTGAAAGGAAAATGGCCTGCTGATATGCACAGTTTAAATTCAAGTATAAAATGTTGATGATCAAAAAAGGAAAACCAGTTGGTCGTTTATTATGAAGTGGAAATGTGATTTTTATTTTTATTTTTTTGTCTTCAGCATTTACTAAGATTTTTTTTTTAATCCAAATACTTGATTTTTCAATACTTTTCAGTAGGATATCCGAATACCAAATATTCGATAGCTTCAGCCCTAATGTATATCCAAATCCTATTTGTATCTGCCATGGCCCATTAGTTTCACTTACTTTTACATTGGAACTCACAAGCAAGAGCAATGGAAATAACTATGTTTCTAATGTCCTTGGCCAGGTATCAGGACATCATACACTCCATCAATCTGACCCGAAAGGACAAAGTGGGCCTTGATGTCCCTGATGAGGACACAGAGCTGCTGAAATTTTTGCGCAGTGATATTCAGGAGATAGCCTCACGCCTCCTGAAGGGTGGCTTGGGCTACTTTGACGATGAAAAGGACATAGAAGATCAGGTGAGCAGGCTATGTATGGTAAAGTGTTTGTATGTATTGGCTGTTACTAAAGACCTAAGTGTATCCTGGCGTTTTCCAGTTTTGCGCAACCCTTACCCGTGAGTTGAGAATTTATCTGTCTGTTGTACACAGCTTGAAAAAATGGACAACTTGAAAGATTTAGGAGAGTCCATCATCACCATTCAGGCATGTGTGATCAAGAAGTTCTTGCAAGGATTCATGGCCCCCAAGCAGAAAATGAAGAAAAAGCAGGGCGGGGAAGAAAACAAAGCTGAAGAGATGGATGAGGAAAAAAAACTGGCAGAGGAGGCGAAGGTAAGAGAATAGGTCAAAATAGAGAAAGAAAAATGTTGAGTACTGATCAGAACACACAACTTGACTTTAGGTGTCCAGTGTAACCACGTTAAAAAAGAAAAAGTGTTGCTTACTGCTATTTGTTGTTGTGCCACCCCACAATGAGTCACCCCTGCTAAAAAAAAAAAAAAAAGCAGTCATCTTTCTGTTCCGCCTCCAGTGGGCTTAACCCTTGTGACATCCATCTGTCCATCAAGTATCTGAACCGCTTATCCTTACGAGATTTTATATAAATGCTGCACATTTCATTTTGATAATTTGCTACAAGTGCAACTGTAGTATAGGATGTTCACAATAAAATATTAGAAAATTTAAGACATGTGGCAATAATATAAATTTTATGTTGTCATGTGTATTGACTACATATTTCTTGCTGAACACAAAATTGGTGTGGTCTAACCATGATATATTCCAAATCCATTCCCTCAGGTGGCAACAGCACTAGAGAAATGGAGGACAGCTATCCGTGAGGCCCAAACCTTCTCCCGCATGCATGTGCTGCTGGGGATGTTGGATGCCTGCATAAAGTGGGACATGTCTGCCGAGAATGCTCGTTGCAAAGTTTGTCGGAAAAAAGGTAAAATTAACATTGGCCTTTTAAAAAAATGTTATAAATAAGATATAAAATGATGGAAAATCCTGGTCGTCAGCAATTGCAGCAAATAACATTACATAACTGCGAGCGAATGTTTAAAGCAGTCTTATTTCATGAAAGAAACTTTCAACCCTTCTCAGGTGATGATGAGAAACTCATCCTCTGTGACGAATGCAACAAGGCCTTCCATCTTTTCTGCCTGAGACCAGTGCTGTACCGCATTCCCGAAGGCGAGTGGTTGTGCACGGCCTGTCAGCCTGCAGTGGCCAGACGGGGCACACGCTCAAGGTAAGTGTTCATATCAGTGAGCGGCGGTATTTCGCACTTCACTTATTTCAAACCACCGCCACTTACTTAAAATGTTGCAGTGGAATTCTCAGCAATAAATTTGTCTTCAATAGGAACTACAAACAAGACAGCGATGAAGAAGACGAGGAGGAGTCCGAAGAGCAAGACTCTGACGAGGACGAAGATGATGAAGAAGAATCTGAATACAAGGCCATGGGCCACAGCTGTGAGTATGGCAGAGACACTTTATTAATATGTGCATCATTTCCTAATTGTATTTCATGTCTTCAATCGCCTCTGATTTTTGCTTGACAGTGAGGCCAAGAAAGAAGAGTAAACAGTCTTCAGCCAGGCAGAAAAGTAAACCAAAAAAGAAGTTGTCCTCTACTAGTCAGAGCAGCAAGCACAGAACTGGCCTCAGCAGCCCTGCAGACATCGATGAACTGGTAAGAAAGCAGATCAATCCTAGTGCTCACTGTCAACTGTAATGTCGTGTTTCACAATTCTGGACACCGTCAAAATATTCACTTGCTATTTGTGTGGTGTTCTAAATGTCATATCTGAAGGTGCGCCAGAGCTCCCAGTCAGGAGTGCGCAGACAAGCACTGGAGCTGGAGAAGTGTGAGGAAATCCTTAAAAAACTGACCAAGTTCCGATACAGCTGGCCTTTTAGGTGAGTGGACATTGTCACCGGTGTGAATGGTCCTTCAGGCATATGATTGCGATGTAAATCAAGTCAAATTAACATCAGTGTGTCTTGCCCATCCCAAGTTGCCCAATCGATCTTTTACATCTCTCAAATAATTTTTGGGTGTTTTTTTAGCCTGTTTCTGAGCTTGAATGCTCTTCTGCCCCTCAGGGAACCCGTGTCTACTGAGGAAGCAGAGGACTATCTGGATGTCATTTCGCAGCCCATGGATTTCCAGACCATGCAGAGCAAGTTTGGCCAAGGCTCGTATCGCCACGGCCACGACTTTATGGAAGACATGAAGCTGGTCTTCTCCAATGCGGAGGAGTACAATGATCAGGGCAGCACCGTGCTCTCCTGCATGACTAAGACAGAGACGGCCTTCACGGAGCTGCTCCAGAAGCTGCTACCCGGCCTCAATTACCTCCGACGACGCTCACGCAAGCGCGTCACTCGCGCTCGCGTGTCGTCAGAAGAGGAAGATGAAGAGGAGGAGGAGGAAGAGGAAGAAGAAGAAGAAGAAGAAGACAAGGAAGAGGAGGATCGGCCACTGCCGCGGAAATTGATTCAGAATGGCAAGTCAAATGCCAAGAGAAGCAGAAACAGACGGGGAATACAGGATGAGAATGAGGAGGAAGAGGAGGACAGCGGCAAGAGGAGAAGTAAGAGGACCGCTTCCAAATCATCCGGGAAAGATTACAGGGAGCAGGATTGTGACGATGAGCGAGACACTCGTAGAACTCGTCTGCGGAGAGGCCGGTCTGAGGCCGACAGGGAGAGCACCGATGACGAAGGGACAGGCCGGCAGCGACATTCCAAGAGACAGAAACACTCATGAAGCCCCAGGG
The DNA here is from genome assembly GCF_001891065.2 of Hippocampus comes. Taxonomy (NCBI): domain Eukaryota; kingdom Metazoa; phylum Chordata; class Actinopteri; order Syngnathiformes; family Syngnathidae; genus Hippocampus; species Hippocampus comes. The sequence goes on from NW_017805820.1 coordinate 2,325,614, forward strand.
AGCTTTTGGTTTTCTTCATCCTTTTTGAGTTCTTATTTCCCGACCAAGTGATCAGACTCCTTTCCGTCAGCCAGCAGGGAATCCAACCTCACAATGACTATTTTTATTTTTTTCAAAAAGGATTTCTATTTTTGACATGCATTATTGGAGGGGGGGGGGCAATTTTCCCCATTGAAAACCAATGACATTTAGAGAGGTCCTCACCGCTCTTCATTTTTTAAATTAATTTTTGTTTTAACACGTTTCTCAAATTCTGCTGGGATGGAATCGGCCCGACTTGATGTGCATGGAAGAAAAGCACACTCCCATTTCTCACTTTCTTGGGGATTTAGAAAATGTTCCAGTGTCACAGCAGTGTACCAATTGTTTTCTTTGGAGGGGGGGGGGGCTAAAAGTACCGAGCCGATTTTCATGTAGCGATCCCCCCTATGCACACCACGAACACTTTAAATAATATACAATGACAAAATTCTAAGTATCTCTGCAGGAGGCCTCAGTCAAATGCAATTTTTGTACATTAAACTTGCTATCGTCATTTCTCAAACACTTTGGTCACATGCTGTGTTGTACTTTACTGCCCTAATTTAAGTTTGGAACCAGCAAGCTGACCCAACAAGTGTCATCATTTTGATCTTGTGTGCTATAGTGGCCTGCCACTTTAAACAAAAAACGGTACCTCAAGGTTCTGTCAAGTGCACTACTTTGTGTAAAATGTACCAAACAAGCCAGCAGCTGCAGGACCACTTTGCTAAAGTAATGTGCATAAACATTTGTAAAATGACAAATATGTTTCTCAATATGGGTATTTTTGAAGAGTTAATATTTTTTGCACATTTCATTTGGGTTTTGTAAGTCACATCTGCATAAATGATTAATCAGGACTCTTCTGCTTGTGCAGAGAATGTGTTTCGTAGTATTATTATTGTTTTTTTTTTGTTTTGTTTTTTTACTTGTCTGTCTTGACAGAAATGGCAGATTTAGTCATGTGCGCGTTTGTAAAGTACACCTCAACAACAATTTACAATCACCAAGCAGGTACTCAGTGTAGTACCCTCACTGAGTCACCAGGTGGCACTCCTCGTTTTCCATCAGATTCAGTGACAGCTCTTCGCAAACATGTGCAGCCACTCTTTATTCTTACAATATCATACAGGGAAGGAAAAATGTCTTTGACACATGACTTGAATATTCTCCCGCGTAGACGACCAACCAAGAGGTTGGCCGTTAGCCCATCCTGTGTCCATCCTGTGATGTATTTCCTTTGTAGTGTTCTTTTCTCCTGCCTTAATGTTTCTGCTTTATTCCACTTCTACAACCAGTGAGTGAAATTTGAGAGACCTGACTGTCTTTTACACACCCCTTTTATATGTATATTTATAGTCTAGTCAGGTGTAAGGAGTACTTGCGTGTAAAGGTTTCCAATAAAGGCTATTCGCAAGACGAGTTGACATTATTTTCTATCTGTCTCATTCTGGTTTTATTTTTTTGATAAAGTGTTTGTTATGTACTGCTTATAGCGATAGTATATTAAAGACTCAATCAGATGAAATGAGTGATGACATATCTTGAGTATGACTTTATGCAAATTAGCAGTCTTTGAAGATGACATTTGATGTGTGTCGAGACAAATGAAAAATGAAGCCAGCAAGCTGTCTGTCTATGTTAACAGGTGAAAAGGCTGCAAAGGATGAGTCAAAAAAAAAAACTAACAGGTGAAAAGGCTGCAATGGAGCAAAGGATGAGTCAAAAAAAAAAAAGGATGTGCTGGAATTTTACCTGATAGATGGCAGGGCTTGATCCTTCAAAACCTGGATTTCAAACAATTTACTGTTGGTGGTGAAAATGTGGTAAAAAAAGTGCCGAGCGCTTCATTAAACCTAATTTGATTCGAAATTGTGGTTCAATTTGGATTCTTAGAGAAATCCACACAGTCGTGGACAACGCACAACTGTTTTAATGTGATGAGGATTAAGTGAGGTGTAAAACTGTAATTTGTTCATTAGAACAAACAGTGACATTTTCCAATTCATTTGAAGGCATGAACAGCAATGAGTGCAGTTTTCAGGTTTCAAATGAGCCCAAAATCAGAAGCAGGCATTTGCTCTCCAAAAACAAAAAACACGCTGGCTGTGCTCAGATTGACCTTTGAACTCTGCACAAACTGACAACTGGGGCGTGTGGTTGTGGATGCGGAGGAGCGAGTTGCCCAGCAAATATTTACCCAAGGTCAAAGTCAGTCGCGGGGGCGCGTTTGGTGAGGAAGGAACAAGTGTGTGTTGATTTGCCAGACGTGATGCCTAGCTTCTTATATCCTGGACATAATAGACACAGAAACAAATAATACATCAACTGGCCGCAACAGTATGACCACTTGGCCACTCTAAAGTGAAATACAACAGCTGTATCAAAAATGTATTTTCAAAGATAATACCTAATTTTGATAGAAATAGCTGTTGTACTTGAACAGTTTGCATAAAACTAGGGGCTGCAGAGGTGTCCTATTTGGCCATTTTTATTGCCAAAACAAATCTAATGATGGCGCAAGTTTTCTGAACAATCATTAGATGTATTATAATAATAAGTTCAGTTATTTACACGTTCCGCTTATCAGTAAAAGCTGACAAAATTAGAAGGCCTGTGTTGTAAGACAAAAGGCTTAACGGGTGCAATTGTTGGAATTAAAAAAAAAAAAAAACATATTTGTGTGTGTATTTTCAGGAGCGGACAACTCTGGAACCTCAAGGGCCGCTAACTTGCATGTTTTAGATGTTGCCCACCTACAACACGCCTGATTGAAATGATCATGATCCTTATCAGGCTTATGCAGAGCTTGTGATCATTTGAATCAGGCGTGTTGGAGGAGAGAAACTTCCAAAACATTCAATTTAGTGGCCCTTGAGGACCGGAGTTGCCCCCCCACGCCTCCCTGTTGTATACTAGTAAGCGTACAGTTTAACCTCCGCTTACAGGCATCTCTTATCTCTGTTGTTTTCAGCATCAGACGTCACAAGGCTCTTTCTTATCTGTGATGATCCAGTTCAAGTTTACCCGATTCGGGTTATTCAATTCATGATAGTGAAAGCTTTGGTCAACACTTTGTGATCTCATTATGTGATCATGGCTGACAGACACTTTCCGTTGTGCCGGTCTAATCATTAAACAAGGATATCCTGCCATCTCTCGATCAAAGAATCACCCAAGAGTAGCTGTAGTGGAAAAGCTAATCGGGGGTCGCCTTTTATGGTGCATCTTGACACTTGTCCCATTGGTCCTATTCCAAAAAGCAACACGGAGTCAAGATCTTCTGATGGGAACGTGGAGCTCTGAGCGTAAAAGTGATTTATGTTATATCAAGGCACACTTCAGACAGAGCTCAAGTCAACGGTGTGCCAAAAAAAGAAGTCACACATTCCCTTACAGACTTAAAAGTGCCCTGAAAATCATGTGTCAACTTACATGTACATGAATACACTGAAGTGAAATGCTCTAAATGTCTTTTTCCTTTTTTGCAAGTGCAAGCTATTATTAATACATTATTTAAAAAAAAAAAAAAAAATCAGTCTTCTCCCCCCAATTTTCTCCACTGATGTGCTTCCTCTTGCTTTGATGATATAACCAAAATATGAAGGAAGAAAAGTGGGTGAGCGCAGAAACGGAGGAGTTCAGAGGATGCCGTTTTCTCTCGGGAGTTTTCTTCCCCAAAAGGGATCCAGCACTCGTTTGAAAGAAGTCTTCACATAGACCGAAATCCCCCTAAACAGCATATTTGCATATCACTCATTTATCCTCTCAACCACAGGCAGCAATGCGACGACGCAAACCCCCTTGTACACGGCGTTGATATGCCATTTCTGGCCTCTCATCAAACTACGACGATATGTGAAAGGTATTGCCGTTCGCATCTACGTCAGTCCTCCTGAAACATGTTGAAAAAATAAGCACATAAGGCAAAGGAACTGGGAGACCAAACCCAGTCACCCGAGGATTTCTTTGAACTTCGGGGATGTAGATACGGTGGCGGAAACAATTGGATGAGCATGCTGTGGGGTGGGGGCAGATGAAAGGCAGTCAGACTTGTCGATGTAATAAATGGGATGAGACCCGTCATGATTCATACGAAGGCTTCATCTGCCTGCTCAGTCAAGCCCCAAAATATATCTCGCAATTCCCTGCAAAGCTTAGCAGAATGTAATTAACTTTCTCCAACGGTTGCGCGCTTCAGTTCTCTTTCACAACACGTGTCTCTCAGTCAGATCAGGCTTTTTTTTTTTTGGGGTGCAATTAGGTAATATCAGGATGTTTGATGACATGAAGAAGGAATAATAAATCGCCTCTAGCCTCGTCTCTGTCATCACCTAATTCAGAATAGACCTCTGCCAAGAGTCAAAAGAAATAATAAAAAAAAAAAATCACAGCACCATATTTGCATTTGTTTGTCTGACCACATTATGTCGCGTTTCTGCAATCAACATCTCGTGCTCAGAAATGAATGAGGCAGCAGATGTCAATTAATGGCCATTGTGAAGCCACACAGAACACAAAAAAAGATCCCTATTAACAGCCGGTTAGATATACTGTATACCTTATTCATCCTGTGAATAAATTTACCAGCCTCGTGGTTGGCTCGACTGGCGAGAACTTTTCTGTGTGTATGTCCAAAAAAGCACAAACAAAAAGTGTCAAAAGTGAACCTCTATATGGCGATAAGCGATTTGTGCAATGAATCAGAACCATAGACACTGACAAGCAAGAGGCAGTAGGTCACGGTGTCCTGTGGTGTGAAGTCACACACCAAGTTATGGTTCACTGTCCTCCTAACTAGTTAACTCAATAACAATCGTGTGCTACATGGAAGATGGGGTCATATCATTAGTGTATTGACTTTATGATGAATACATCCAGATTCATATTTGCATTGTAAATTTGACACTCTACAGCACAGGTGGCAAGGTCAAGGTCAGGGTGCCAGATCTGGCCCGCCACACCATTTTTTTGTGGCTTGCGAAAGCGAATCCTGTTCATCAACTTCAATGATTCTTGCTAAAATAAATAATTTCAAATGGTCATATCTAATGAGTACTAACTTTGACATATTGCAAGCATTTTTTTTTTTTAACCAACCCCATTTTCAGAGTAACTTGAACAATAGTTGAGCAAACTATTATCCAAGACTTCTAATTCCAGAGCTAGTTTTGCATCAATTTGATGTCAATATGTAATGATATGAAACATTTATATGGCTTCACAATCATAACGGCCCTCGGAGAGAAACCGGAAGTGCAATGTGGCCTGCGACAAAAATGAGTCTGACACACATGCTCGACAGTACATTTATGTTTGTTTGTCGGTGTTTTAGTTAGCGGACTCTGGTATTTGCAGTTAGATTTAATTGGATCAACGCCAGCTAAACTCATGTTATGCACATCTTGGGTTGAACTTTAGAGACGCCGCTTTGCACCATTCAAATGCATGTGCACACCTTTCCCGTCTTATTCCCATTTTGGTGTACTGGAGAGTCGTTACTGTACATGATGGCCTGCTGTTCCATCATCTCATGTTTCTTAACTCGTAAGGCGCATATGCCTTGTGAGGGGGCGTCTGCAATAAATAGATTAAAGTGTGCAATGGACCACTAACCACTCCTTCGCCTCTCCAGCGGGTGAGTCACTTGAGAAAAAAAAAAGGGAAAAAAAAGCTGCAGCTGTCACGGCTAACTTCAGTTCAGTCTTAATTTTTGGTTGAGTGAAAAAGGGGAGGCGTGTGTGCGTGTGCACGTGTGTGTGTGTGTGTGTGTGTGTGTGTGTGTGTGTGTGTGTGTGTGTGCATATGTTTACAACATCAAGGAAAAGAAAGCAACAGAACAGAAAAGCGCGACACATCATGACATCAATGTGCCGATTCAAATGTAAGTGTGTGTGAGGGACGCGGCACGTGTGTGTGAAGGTGTGCTTGTGTCTTAATAGGAGGCCCGTCATAGTGCTGCCGATAGCTCCATAAAGGAGTCTTTGAATGGCTCGCCTCTGCTAAATTCACAGCAGATGTGAGGGAAAGAATATCCACCCAGGTTGAGTGGCCCTTCACTGTGAAGGCAACAGAAGTCCAACTCGGGGGAAGCAGACGGATGGCAGACAGCGACCCACAATGTGTGGCACACACACACACACACACACACACACACACACACACACACACACACACACACACACACACACACACACACAAGGCAAAAGCCAATCAGCCTGGACATGGCAACGCTGGCCAATGTGCTCTTTTATTTACTTATGCAGTGCGTTTATGTTAATGGACTTAATATACAGGATCATGCCTTCTACTTGAGTCTGAGTAGTCCTCAGCCGGGATTTATGCCACCTTTCTTAGCTCAGGCTGACGCTATAGAGAAAAGGGTACTGGTGGATTTGGGGGGGGGGGCAGTCTGTGTGCTTGTGGGAGACTGGCGCCTCTTCGCCAATTAGCATGCCCTCACACTGAGAGCGCAGCCAGGTAACACACCATCCTGTAGAGTTCGGCAGGCGCTCAAGGTGAGACTTATCGATGCATAGAGCATACATGTCACCGGACAAAACAGGCAAGTGTGGTTTGTTGTTTTAAATGTGGTGTTTTAATTGTTTCTATGGAAATAATTGGGCATATGGACTCCTTGTATTTATTTATGTATGTTTATATATGTATGTATTTATTTATTCATTTGCGCATTTCTGAAAATGTAAATATCTGGCCCACAGATTTTGCATAGTTGCTGGCAGTTAGATCACCTCTGTTCAACTTGACCACTTTAGTGCTAATATCCCAGAGCAATGTACTCAATTCAGTAATGGAATAGGCACCTGGTTTCATTGTCCGTGGGAATGTCAAAAGCTCCAAATTTACTGGAGAGATTCATGATTTGATTTCTGAAATGCCTGAACTTTATCTTAAGCATATGTACCTTGAATTTTGACTTCAGTGTGATGTAATTGTCACAGACCCTCTTCCTTCTGTGCTTTTATTTTGGAGAGTCACTTCCGGGGACCTTCCGTCTCTCTTTTCTTTAAATATCAGGCTTGGCCGGAGGGTGCTCTCACACCTGCAGCTGATCAGCAATCACAATTACAAAATGTCCGCACCTGTTTTACATTTTTTTGAATACTATGACTGTGAACTTAGGAAATTTAATGGAAACTATTGTTAACACCTTCTCAAGTTCTCGCTTACAAACGAACGCTTGGAGATATAAACAGGAATGGATAGACCCCTTTTATTTAATCTCCAACCTCATTTTAAAATGCATTTTTATTTAATTATTTTCAATGTACAGTATTTTTTCTTTTTTCTAATTCTGCATACGCATAATATACGGATGTCTGTTTATAGAGACATTTATTTATGTGTATGTGTATACATAGATATGGTTGGTGATATATTTTGTGTGGCTGAGAGTTTACTGGTTGAATATCCAAAGCCACATTCCAGAGATATTTGTGTTTGGGGATAAAAAGTTTTCCAAAAAATAATTTTCTAATGTGGTTTTAAGTCCAGAAAATTTGCAAAATTGCGAACAACTCACCCAGTGAGCTGCCTTAAATCTAAAAAAAAACAAACATGTTGCTCTCTCAATATGGGGTCCTTGTTTGGATGAGTGATTTAAAAGTTTCTAAAAGAAATGTCGCCTAAGATACCATATAACAAATTCAGCATGGCTGAACAAATGTGCAGAAATGATGTGAAAATCACACTGGGCTTTATAGCCACATGTACTGTCCCCCTGCCAATCACAACTGACAGAAGGGAGGTTTTGATTTTACTACCTGTGTTGCTACAAACACAGAGTACATACAGTATGCTTTTTTTTTTTCCCGAGTAACATGATGATGGAATCCATGTGCCAGATCGTAAATGTGGCCCGAACGCTTGTATCCAGAGGCAGAACATGAGCTCACCCGTGAACTACTGCTCTCGCTGTGACCACAATGCCATATACACTATTTTAACACAGGGAACAATTTATTTTGAAGGGGATACATTTTCTGCCACACATTTAGCACCATGCTGTCGTACAGTGTCGGCCAAACATTTACACTTGATACCCTAGTTTGTCAAATCATTTGATGCAATTGGCCCTATTTTTATGCCAGGATTAGCGCAAAGTGAAGTCTAACTGTGCGGATGATGTTCTTCCCGTGCCTGCGCGCCATTTTGACATCATTCAAAATCACGATGGGAAAACCTTTTTTTTTCACTTGACAAATGTCATGTAATCGACATGGTGCGGAAAGCAAATAAACTCTGCATACTGATTGCCTAAAGACACTCCTAGTATCTTATCTTCCGAATTCTTTTGGTCTTTTTTTTTTTTTTTTTTATCTGAGTCATTTTTCTCTCATCACAACTTTCTTTCTGCAGTCCATGCTCGGATAGAACTCAGGGGAGAGACGAATCTGGAGGAGGTTGCCTGGCGGGCATCACTTTTCCCTTTTTAATTAAAGCCGCACACCCAAATAAATGTAACAGAGTCTCACACCCACTCATATTCATCTTGTGAAAAGAGCCCGCCAGGATATGAAGGTTGCCTTAGCAAGGATAAATATCTAAGTGGCAGCTTTCTCTGTAAGGGAATCTACTCCTCAGTCGTTTTGTCGGATTAGCCGGGGTAAGGAAAACATGAGGATCGCGTTCCGTGCGTTTCCCACTCTCTGGGCTGTTCAGCATAAACACCCAAAGCTCTTGGCTGTCCTCACATCCGCCTCCTTCAGCTCCAGCGCCACTCTCCTCGGGGGAGTTCCAGAGTGGGGTTTGTTTTAGTAGCGCAACCCCACAAGAGTGTTTGGTTGTGTTGTGTGTTACGCTGCGTGAATGTTTGATTATGTTGAGTGTTACATGGTGCATGCGTGCGTGTTAGCAGGGAAGTCAAGGTCGCTAAATCCTTCCCTGCTTTGTCCTCTGCTGCACTGTTTTTGGTTTTACTTGAAGAATACTGCGGTACAGCGCTTTTGAGAAAAAAAATGTTGCTTTTCAACACAAAAATTATTGTCTATAGACCCATTTTTAGTTTGTAGTCATAATCATTGTTGGCGCAGAAAGAACAGCGGGGTAACAGAAGCCGAATAATTGTGAAAGGATTATGAAAATTACTTAAAAAAACTAACGTTGCCAGATGGAAAGCAACTCTATGATCCTTATGGGATTACAGATGACCCGATGTCCAGTGGCCAGAAACGTAATGTTTACACAACAGAGAAAAACTGTGAGCCCTGCTAGGCCCATCGTCAATAGAAATGAGAACTACATCCTGACAGCTAACTCTACTTGCATGGCAGAGTGAATAATGTAGTCATCTTATATTATCTAAAAGGGAATTGAGAATCACGGCAGGTTGTTGTATCGACGATCTCGTTGGGACCGCATTGTAGAACTACTTTTGAGTTACTGGGATGTTCTAGGATGGCACGAGAAAACAGCTAAGGTCAACATCACATACAATAATGCAAACGAATTAAGTGACTTAAGTTACATGGCCAGGTTGTTTTATCGACGATCTCGATAGGACCACATTGTAGAACTACTTTTGAGTTACTGGGATGTTCTAGGATGGCACGAGAAAACAGCTAAGGTCAACATCACATACAATAATGCAAACGAATTAAGTGACTTAAGTTACATGGATCTAATGTGCACCGAAGTTCATCGTTGCGTGAGTTGGCAACCAGTTACTAGCTAGCACTACAGTAGTAGCAAACACCTTGCCATTATTCCACAATTCCTGACCGCTTACTCCACATTTCAAAACATAGAGGTTGGGTTCAACCAAATGGCCACGATAATTTACCAGATACGAATTGAGCATCGCAAACACGGGCAATCGTGATTATATCCTCGGTCCAGTCTCTGTTTTAATAGCTTTCAGTCACAGGCTTTTTCTGAAATGCCCTGTTTGCCTTCATACACACAACAGCAAAGCATGTTGATATTATTCGAAGCTATTGAAGAACTACACACACACACACACACACACACACATTAGTCTGCTGTCGTTGTGACCCACAGATGCGCGCGCAGCCTTTGATTAAGTAGAATGGGAAACGGTTTATATGTGCCCTACTATTAGCTTGCGACCAGTCCGAGGTAGACCCTGCCGCTCACCCAAAAGTCTGCTGGGATGGGCTCCAGCATCCTAATGATGACAAGCGCTATAGAAAATGCAAGGACTCGCATCATTATGACATTTGAGGATACACAGCTAGGGAGGTTTGTTTTCTTGCTTCCTTCAGTCTCTTCTCTAATACAATTTGTCTTCCTACAGATACAGTCAACTGTGTATGTAGACAAGTAACTACAGGAGACCCCTTTTCTCCTCTATTGTTTTTGTATGTTAGCTGCATTGAGTTCCAACTGATGCATTCACTGAGATGTGTTTCACAGGGAAGCAGCAACTATAATGTACCCTATCACCCAAATTGTATGACCTTTGCGGATGTTCACTTCAAGAACAACATTCCTCATTATATGGATGGATGGACCCAAAGTGCCAAATCATATTTGCAATGCTGACCCTGAGCCATCACTTCAATTGGGTTGGACTTCATCTTAAATGCACCACCTGCAAATTTGAACTGGGAAGCCACATTTAGTAACCTGTGGCTAAATATAGTCCCCCCCCAAAAAAAAAATGTATTATTGACTGCTTTGTAACAAGAAACTTAAACACTGCTGAGTCCTGCTTTTCAGGAAATAATTTGAATTTTAAAACAGAAACTACACAGCTGGGACTGTCAGTAATGTTCAGCATGCTGTGCTTGGTTTGGAAATATGACATAAAAGTGGAATGAGTGCGATAGTAAAGTATACAGGAGAGTCATGTTGGTTTTGGTTCATTCATGAGGTTGACTGAATATATCAAAAAGGGGCAGAGAGCTGCCTGGTATCTTTTGAGTTCTAAAGGACAAAACAATAACCTCAAACGATGTGATCAAGGAAGGAAACGTGAGCACCGTGTGGGCCTGTTTGACCGTGTTTTGAAAACCAGTTGGATCATTACAGCACTCGGCCCGGTTGGGTTCTGGTTTGGCGCTGCGGGCCAGTCCTGCTAATAGGCTTTGAGCTCCCAAGATCCATCTCGAAGCACTTAATGAGCCTGTACGCCGGCTAGTAAACAAGGCCAGATGCAAACCCTTAACACAGCCACAGGAAATGTCTTGTGCCGTAACAACACAAGGCTGCGTCTGCGTGATGGGGTGCGAACAGGAAGGCTGTTCACTGCAAGTCGGCTCCCTCTGCTTGACTAGCACTTCTTATCCGGAGGGAAAGGGCTGCATGCAGCGCTGCCATTCCAGGTCTTGCTCTGCGTGCCAATTCTTTACCGGCCGCCAAGATCATCACAGACTGCTGCCTGTGCTCCTTTTCCACAGCCTACGGTTACACAATGTACACAAACCACAGTTTATTCAGCACCGTGTTGGACTTGGTGTGTCAGCTTTGACACACCACAATAGGAACAATCTCTGCCTCCACACGGAGTATCTCTCGTGCAACAAGGTTTATATTTGACTTGCGAGGGGGCTGAGTTTTTGACAAAAGGTCCAGTGTTTCGGTGTGAGTGGCTCCAGCTGGTTCCTTTTACCACACAGACTGGCTAATGTACAGTGATCAGCCTGAGTCAACAGTCCTGGCCGGAAAAAGAACTTAATTGATGATGGGGAAATTTATGCGCCAAATGTGTTTGAACTGTCCCAAAGCCTCCCTTTGAATGCTCTGTCTCATTTGCTCCGCAAAAGACAAATAACACTGGACAACCTCGCCGGTTACTGGCTAAATGTGGAAAATTAAGTTCATTAACATGTTCATTTGTATGAACCGAGTTTCCCTCGGCCGTACAATGCGGACCCCCCCCATTCTTCACCACTGCCACCTGCACCACCACCTCTCCCTAATTAGCTCTTAACTTCCTTTGCGAGAATGCTGGAGCTCCTTCACAGAAGACTTTTTTTATAGAGCTCAGACGCTGTGTTTGACTAAAACGTATCCACCGTTCAAAAGAGATATTCATGTCATTTACGTCCATGGCATGAATACAAATTTCAAAGCCAAATGTTTGGATCACTGGCAAGAGTGGGCATTGGTATTTATATCTGTGAGATGAGAGGACTGTTCCCACTGCAATCTCTGGCACATAAAATAGCTTAGTTTACATTAGTAAAAATGAAACAAATAGAATTGTGCAGTATATATTATTTTACTTTTTTTGTGGGTGGGGGGGGGATTATGAAGACAAAAAAATATTTGCAGCTCCTATTTTTGATGTTAATTAAGTGACGCTTCCTTCCACAGCAGCATATTAGTGGAGAATGGAGAAGTGTTAACGCTTGTAACTCATCTGCCTCAGAGCATTTGCAAAAGTGAAACTTTTCCTTTTGAAAAGCTACATTTACTGTCAGCGTTAACAAGGTAAGAGTCGATGATTAAAAGCAGTCAAGTGATTTAAAGCGACATGGGAGCCAAGCGGCACGGTAGCACCAAGTCGGGAGTTTCGTCGAGAAACTTTAGGAAGAAAGCCACACAAAATGAAACGCAGCCAAGTCAAAAAGTGGGTAAAAAGGCAGACAAGAACAAAAAGTTGAAAACTCCCGATCAAAGACTATGCAAGGGAGAATATCAGATCTATGCAGTGTGCAGGATTGTGTCTCCTCCGCCAGAACACAGAGCCCACGAGTGAGCCTTTGATGCCAGTGTGTGACAAGAGCTCATTTTTAGGACACGCTGCAGCTACACTATGCCAGCAGATGCATTTCACAAACAAAACAGCTACAAATCGGCGGGCTTTTGATTCAATTTATTTCCTGCTTACCAACTACTTCAACTGTTATTGGTAAATTTGAATCCAAGCTGAGGTCCATTTCCAGTCATCAAAGAAATGTAAAAAACAACGGTGGCAATTCATTTGATGTAACCTCCTCTTGCGCAACCTCCTCTTGCGTAATTAATTAGACGTACAGGTGCAATTTATTTCAACTGATCAATTCAAAATGTGAAACTCATTTACACATTTTGATGATAATACTGTCGTTTACAACTAATGAAAACGCACAATTCACAATCTTAAGAAATTAGAACTAAAAAACATCCATCCATCCATTTTCTAATCCGCTTATCCTCACGATAAGACGCTGCAGCCTAACCCAGCTGTCTTCGGGCAGTAGGCGGGGGACACCCTGAACCGGTTGCCAGCCAATCGCAGGGCGCACAGAGACGAACAACCATCCGCGCTCACACTCACACCTAGGCACAATTTAGAGTGTTCGATCAGTCTGCCATACATGTTTTTGGAATGTGGGAGGAAACCGGAGTACCCGTAGAAAAGCCACACAGGCACGAGGAGAACATGCAAACCCCACACGGGAAGGCCGGAGCCGGAATCGAACCCTGCACCGTTCCACTGTGAGGCGGACGTGCTAACCAGTCGCTCACTGGGTCCCCCTAACTAAGAAACAATCCAAGTGATTTTTAATATCGAAATTCAGTAGGAATTGGTTATTTAGTCAGTCGATGCCACTGAGGAAAAAAAAAAGTGGTTTAATGCGGCCCAAGAGGACTGCGGCAAGTTTCGAACCCCCACATCCTGTCTACATCTACTCCCTCCCTTTCGAGAGTCCCTAAAAGCAGTCGTTGCATTGCGTTTGTGTTCTTTGTTGATGCTGTTTTCACATTTTTTCATCCTTTTTAACTCCAGTTCCATCGCTTTTTCTCTGGGGAGACACTCTTTGGAACAAGAGATTAGAGCTGGTGCTGCCTAGCAACTGAATAAAAATGGCAGTAACAAAAGGGGCGCTCTCACTCTCAAATGTCTGACCTACATAATCCCAAAGCTCTGATCATACAACACAACAACATGATGAAAGGCCTGCTGTGATTTAACCCTCACGCAACACTCGCCATCGCTGACCCCTCACCCCAAAGTGCCACCTCGCCTGCTGCTGGACACCGACGGGTGACTTGTGAAATCTTGAAGGTGTCTTAGAAAGGACGAAGACGCAGAGAAGACTTTTGGGAAATGAGATGAATGCATTTTGGGGAGATGGCAGCAGAGTGGCAAAGGAGATTAACGGTGATCACAGTAATGCTGGGGGCTTCAGAGAGCAGACTCATGCGAATTTCAGCCACAGGCAAACAGGACAAGGGCGAGGAGAGAGGGATGAAGCGGCTTTACTTTTCTGCTTCGTGATCAAAGGACGTGGAAGAAACTAAACAAAAAAAATATATATATATATAGTTAGAAACATGTTTTATCTCAAAACTTACATTTTTTTTCATAACACATTAAGTTGAGTTGACTCTCCAAAAGCTAAATGCCAAATAACATTCCCCAATTACGGGTGCATCTCAATAATTTAGAATATTGGCTGATTTTAATTGATTTTTTTGGTAGTTAATTTCACAAAGTGTCACATCACCAACTCGTTGTGTTCACATTAGAAGTCGCAATTGTTTTTGTAATGTGAATGAGTTTCATAAAAAGATGCGATTTAACAAATAAATGAATACATAAAAATCTGAACGTAACCTGAGCAAAAACGCCTGACTTGGCACCTGCATTTGTGGGGGCAACATTCTCATCTAAGTCATGTACATTGGAAATACGTCATGGCGGATTTTCACGAGGTTTACTTTTTTGTCAATATTAAAGCATACCGAACCTTTGAAAAAAAAAAAATATATACATATATATATATATATATATATATATATATATATATATATTCTTACCTATGAAAGGTTATTCCCAGTTCCTTTGTTGTTATTGTCCATGACCGTGTCTAGTTTTTGGGTTAACAAAACAAATCATTAGTTTGGGAGTATTTTTAAGACGACTCTTTTATTGGATCTCACCAGATTTAGTTTGTCAGTTCCACTTCCTAGTTGTTTCAAGTGTTTGATATTCAGCAAGAAGCGGATTCTGCACTCAACTAACTCTCTTGCAGTAGTCATCACGACTTCTTCAGATCAAGATGAAAGGATTGAGCCTGGTGTACAAAAGCTTCAAATAGCTCAAGTGCAGTTATGACTGAAAATCTGTTTGGAGTTGATGTTTTCCCCCCCGTTCTTTATTCCTTCAAAACAAATAATGAAAGTGAATAATGATAGTGATCGGATAGTTTCTATGTTTGATCCAAAGCTAGCGAAACCATTTTAAACCTTATGATGTTTTTAGACAGCATATAAAATGAGCGGACTTCAACCGAAAACATGGATTTATGCATCAACACAAACTGATAGAAATGCCACCTTTAATTAGAACATATGCTTTTTAACAAGTTGAAAGCCTCTCATCTGTTTCCAAGACACCCAACACTCACTTTCCATGCTTGTGTACTTTTCACTACACTGACGTGACAACCTCTCAAATGAACGATTTGATCTTCTTACTTTACTTCACCTCTTACTTTATCCTCGTTGCAGAAAATCAATGTCAAGCCAAATTCTTGCCAGTGTGCTTTCACCCCGGATTCACCTCTGAGATCTCTGCGTCAGTGTTTGTGGGTGCTGCATGATGGTAGTCACGGTGTGTGAGTCTGTGTGTGTGTGGGGGGGCAGGGGGGGTCTGGGGTGATGGGGTTACGTGGCGACGGGGAGGCCTGTAGAGGTC
>NW_017805820.1:2341257-2346378 GCF_001891065.2 Hippocampus comes
GGGTGGTTCTGTTATGTCTCGTCCTAGCGGCAGTGGCCGACCGAGTGTCCAATTAGAGTCTAGTTGCGTGGAGTGGCGAGCTGTGTGAATTCGGGTGTTCTCTGACTGGCACATTTTCATGGTAAGCATCTCTTTGGGGGCCTGCAGGTTTTCAATGCACTCATTTACACATCAAAACAGGCCAGGAAAGGGATAGTACTCAAGGAGGGGGAAGGACTGCACAGGGAGGGAGGGCAGGCCAATGAAGGATGCTTTATTTTCTCGTTCCCACCCCCCACCACACACCCTCACGGAGCAAGGGGATGAAGTCTATGAGGGAGGCACATTGAAGCCATAATGATCAACTTTAATCAGACCCATGACCAGATGGGTGGATTTTTACTGTGCAGACAATAACATGGCGTCAGCAGGTAAAGTGCGGAGGGGTTTTAAGCCTTTTCATAAAAACAAATGTTCCTAATCCTGTGCAAATAGTCTCAGTCTGCATTTCTACCGTATCAATAAATACAGTTTGAAGCCCCTTGTAGACAGAACGAAACATTCCCTGACGGACCTATGAGGGAAGAGTGTTGCCTTTTCTGGGAGTAGTTTAACTTTTGGCCCAGACTAATGAGCTGCCCAGAGTGACTGACGCTGACACTATTGAGCCTCCTGCGTGAGCCAGAACGGGAGAAAAAAAAACAGCGCGGAGTCTCAGCCAAACTAAATGTTTCGATCGAGACGGAGCTTACTTACTTCTGAAAGTGGACATTACTAGAGTATGGGGTGGAGCCTTCTGCAGAATGAGCCTAGTGATGATTGGATGGCTCTATTCCCAAACAGCAGACCTCAGGTGTGTGTGTGTGTGTGTGTGTGTGTGTGTGTGTGTGTGTGTGTGTGTGTGTGTGTGTGTGTGTGTGTGTGTGTGTGTGTGTGTGTGTGTGTGTGTGTGTGTGTGTGTGTGTGTGGGTGTGTGTGTGTGTGAGTTCTGAAGGTGTTCCCGGCAGACACGTCCCTGGCGCCAAAGTAGCCACAGCTCAAACAAACTGTTTTTGGACTGAACCTTCCGAAACACTGCATGTGATTTCTCTTCCTTTTGGTAAAATAAGAAACTAAATGGAGTTGCTAATGAGCTGGAACTACAGTATGTGCTGATAGAGAGCATATTTGTGGAAAAAGAAACAATAACATCCTGCTTTTTTTAAATGTTGTTAAGGAAAATAAAGAAAGGTTAGTGGCTCACTAGGTGGTGCTGTTTATGTTTCATGGTCATTGTGAGGGCCGGTCAGAGACTGGGCACGGGTCGAATGTGGCCCCCGGGCCATTCTTTGCGAAAGGATGTAATTTGGGCCCAATAATATTCGTTCTCATTTTCAATATTTTGCCTGAAATGAAAAGAAAACAAAATTAAAAATGCTGATCATTAAAGTGTTATGTACTGAACAGTTACATCGTTTTATTTTTACAGCTACGAAAATCCCCCAAATGACATTTGTGATTGCTTTGTCTATATTTAGTTAGGCTGTTTAAAAACTACAAGAATTTGCTCTGGTTTCAGATCGAAGCGAAAAGGAAGGTTCAGTCCCAAAACAGTTTCTTTTCTTTCTTCTGAACTGTTTGTTTACAGACTGAGCATGTGGCTACTCAGTCTCAGTCTGTATGGGAACCCTATAATGGTCCCAACATATTAAACATCATATTTGTTATTTTCATTTTTATGGCCGGTTTTAAAGAAAACCAATGAGATGACAAAAAAAGGTTATTTTAAAAAATAAAAAGAGCAGAAAAACATGTTACGTAAAGTAAGTTCATGTCCCGAAGAGTTAAAACATTTCTTATTTACATATTTGGCTGAAAAAAAAAGCAAACCCCCCCATAAGAAACTGAATACAAACCCACACGCATGAACCGGCTCCAGTCTTATCTGAAGTGCTGGTTGCAGGTGGAACAAGCTGCTTTGTGTCTCACACAGCGAGTGCTTGGCCTCTCCGGGTCATGTCAGTGGAGTGTAATCTTGGGATGAAGCACGCGCCCCCGTTCAGGCATCCATGAAGTGGAACATGCGGCTTAAACACCACCAGCCGAGTCTCTGGCTGTGAACACCCTCCAAGCTGAACACCGCTTTTTAATCGTTAAATGTGATCTGCCCAGTATCAGAGTCCAAACCGTGGACCACTATCTGCAATGGCCCGGTAATAAAAACACAAAAGGGGAGGATGATAGTCCCTCCGCCCCCTCCCATCTTGTTCTGGAGAAAGTAATTGAAGCTAACTCAGGCATGGCACACATCCACAAAAGACTGCACCAAGTCGACACATTTTTGATTGATAACTAAGAGCTCAGGATTCATTAACACATAAACTCAAATGCACAAAGAACAATCCGTCATACAAGAACGATACTTTAACTTTGCTGGAATGCAAACGCTCCACTCCTGCTTCCAACTTGGAGGCTCAGTTCTTAGAATGGCCGCCGCACATAAAAACAATGCTCTGGTTATCAGGTTTTTCCATGCTATCACGCTAATGCGCTACGCACGTTATTAAACAATCGGTCCCGCTGCTGTCAAACACTGTTAATCTCCGCTGTTGTGTTTTACAATGACTCGCAGTGTGTGACTGCAATTCACATTGCTCCCTAAAAGTGTTGAAGCCCCATGATGTAAAAGTGATTGACTTTCTCTATTTTACGAGTGTAATAAAACTGGCTTCATTACCGAGGGGTAATTTGTACGACCCAAAGTGGGCTATTTATGTCAAGAAAAAAAACGCTCTGTGTGGCTTTTCTTCAGTTAGGCCGGCGATTATTTCAGTGCGAGCATAAAAGTGGCATTGTTTTGTTTCGTTCGGTCAAATAAAGATAATGCTTTCCAGTCGATGTGGAAATTCAGTCACCGCTCAGTAGCTTCAGCACAATCACCCCGACCGATTGACCACAAACCACATATAAATGTTAATCTCACATCTGCTTGTTGAAACCACGCAAATATGAGAACTAGTGCCAAATTGTGCCAGGCAATGAAAGTGCGATGTCCCTGCGATGTGTCCTGAGAGATCAACGTGCTTTCGCGGGCTCAAGAAGAGCAGCAAAGAGCAACAGCAGCGATTAAGCCAGCTATTAATTAAACATATTCCTTTGTGCGCTGTTGCCGCATTTTAAAGACGCGTGATGCAAACATTCATTCTCGCCACAGTTTGTCCCAATTAATTAAACATATTCCTGTGTGCGCTGTTGCCGCATTTTAAAGTGATGCAAACATTCATTCTCGCCACAGTTTGTCCCTCTTTTCATCAGCGAGTCTCTTTGAGGATTATCTTCGGAGACGCCTCTGGGACGCATTTGGATAGGAGACCCGCTTGCAGAGACATTCCCGGAGAGAGAAATCTGGAAAACAAGACATGAGCACTCACTTGTCACATATTAATTCTCTCATTCAACGACTCTAAAGGCTGGAATATTCATCACAGGAGGCAGTGAAATTGTTTCCAAAATGACAACAAGCCAGGCGCTCGGAGTTGAACTGAAGTTCTACAAATTTATTGTCATCCAAAAAAATAAAGTCGAGAACCGGTGTGCTTACAAAAGGCACTTCATCTCTTCTGAATAAATGCATCCAAACACAACATGTGGTGAGGGAAAAGATGAATTTAAATTAAATATATTTACAATAAATAAACATTTATACAGATTTATACATCTAATTGTGCTGCTTTGTCGAAGTAAAATCCCACAATTGCTTCCAATATCAGTCCACTGCACGGAACAATATGGCTAATAACGATACCGAACATGTCCCTTTTTGCGCTGAATCCTGTTGGCGGACCATCTTGACCCGACACCCCCCCCCCAGACTGCCTTTTTAGCAGCTTCTTATGTGGCACGTTTGTCAAACATGAGTAGGACAGTCCGCGTGCAGGTCCGTCTTGGCCATGTGCAGGACCACGGCGGGGGATTTGTAATGGCAGTGGGTGCTGCTGCAGCTGACCCCGCTGCAGGGCTTCCTGCCGTTAGTCCTGTCCGTCAGCTTCCTGCTGCACAGTCCCTGCCACGTCTGCAAGGTCTTGGAGCTCCACACCCACACGCCGCTGGTGATGCCCACCACCAGAGACATGAAGATCTTCAGCATGAAGATGGCCACGGTGGGCACGGAGGCCTCCAGGGAGCAGTCGCCGCCGTGGCCGTTGTAGGAGCCGCACGTGGCCTGCAGGCCTCTCAGCTTCCAGTAGTCCATGTTGAGCCTCTCGTAGAAATAGCAGACGATGACACACGTGGCGGGCACCGTGTAGAGGATGGAGTAGATGCCGATTTTCACCATGAGCTTCTCCAACTTCTCTGTGTTAGTGCCCTCGGTTTTCATCACCTTGCGGATGTGGAAGAGTGCCACAAAGCCGGTGAGGATGAAGGACGTGCCGATGACGAGGTAGCAAGAGAGGGGGATGAGGACGAATCCGGTGAGCGCCCCCGAGTCCATGCTGCCGACGTAGCACAGGCCTGTCAGCTCGTCTCCGGCCACCTTCCTCATGGTGAGGATGACGATGGTCTTGAGCGCCGGGATGCCCCATGCCGCCATGTGAAAGTAGTTGCTGTGCGCCTCGATGGCTTCATGACCCCATTTCTTCCCCGCGGCCAGAAACCAGGTGAGTGTGAGGATGACCCACCAGATGGAGGAGGCCATGCCGAAGTAATAGAGGATGAGGAAGACGATAGTGCAGCCCGTAGACTCCAGCCCTTCCTGGATGATGTACAGCTCGCCGTGCTCCCGGTCGCAGGCGATGTTCTCGGCGCCTGCCACGGAGCGGATGATGAAAGCCACCGAGTAGACGTTGTAGCACATGGAGAGGAAGATGATGGGCCTTTCCGGGTATTGGAAGCGGTGCGGCTCAAGGAGGAAGGTGAGCACGGTGAAAGCGGTGGACACGAAGCACAGGATGGACCACACCGTCATCCAAATGAAGGCAAAGTCTTTATCTCGCCTGGACCAAAACACGTCCATGGCGGGCGAGCAGCGGGGCGCACACGACTGACTCTTCTCAACGAACTGGAACTTATCAGGATTCTCGCAGGAGCCTGCGCCGCCCGCGGAGCGGCCATTGCTGGCGACTCCCTGCCGAGGGCGAGGGGGCACGGGGAGCACGCCCTCAC
>NW_017805820.1:2347500-2373870 GCF_001891065.2 Hippocampus comes
GCCGACGTAGCACAGGCCTGTCAGCTCGTCTCCGGCCACCTTCCTCATGGTGAGGATGACGATGGTCTTGAGCGCCGGGATGCCCCATGCCGCCATGTGAAAGTAGTTGCTGTGCGCCTCGATGGCTTCATGACCCCATTTCTTCCCCGCGGCCAGAAACCAGGTGAGTGTGAGGATGACCCCACAGACCATGCCGAAGTAATAGAGGATGAGGAAGACGATAGTGCAGCCCGTAGACTCCAGCCCTTCCTGGATGATGTACAGCTCGCCGTGCTCCCGGTCGCAGGCGATGTTCTCGGCGCCTGCCACGGAGCGGATGATGAAAGCCACCGAGTAGACGTTGTAGCACATGGAGAGGAAGATGATGGGCCTTTCCGGGTATTGGAAGCGGTGCGGCTCAAGGAGGAAGGTGAGCACGGTGAAAGCGGTGGACACGAAGCACAGGATGGACCACACCGTCATCCAAATGAAGGCAAAGTCTTTATCTCGCCTGGACCAAAACACGTCCATGGCGGGCGAGCAGCGGGGCGCACACGACTGACTCTTCTCAACGAACTGGAACTTATCAGGATTCTCGCAGGAGCCTGCGCCGCCCGCGGAGCGGCCATTGCTGGCGACTCCCTGCCGAGGGCGAGGGGGCACGGGGAGCATGCCCTCACCTTTCTTGCCCTCGGTTCTGGTCTCGTTCTCTGGGGCTTCCATGCACAGGGCGTTGGGGTCGTTTCTGGTGGGCAGCTTGGAGCAGTCCAGCGAGTCGGGCCAGGTGTAGCTGAACTTCTTCATGATGGGGGCGCACCTCTCCCTCGCCTGCTCGCACATGGGTCTGCAGGCAGGAATGGAGGTGGACACCTTGTCCGTGCACATGGGTGCGTAGAGTGAGCACAGGAAGAAGCGGAGGTGCACGTCACAGCCGTAAGCCACCAGAGGGGCAAACTCGTTCAGCTTGATGGCAGCTTCCTTCTGATCGTCGTGGTCCATGAAGTTGGGCATGCGCGTCAGGTTGTAGCCGATGCCCTCGCACATGGGGATGGTGATGGGCTCGCACTTGGCCGGTCTTCCTCGCTCAAGCTCGTACGAGCCGATCTCGAAGCTGGAGCCGGAAATCACCAGCAGGCACCACAGGAGAATCGCCACCTTCAGCGGACAACCATCCATGCTCATCGCGGAGGTAAAAAAAAATCAAGCTCGTTTTTGAATATACATTCAGATATTAAACTGGAAGAGTATTCGAGGCTCCCGCTCCGATCCCCACTATTCCCCCATGCCGAGAGCTGGTGTCAGTCCGTTCAAACGAGACTTAAAATCATAAGAGTCTTTCAAACGTTGCCCCGGATATAAGTCCGTGATCTTAAAAAAAAAAAAAAAAAAGAAGCAAAATGAGTGTTTTAAAAAAAAAGAGGAGGCGGGGCGGAGGGGGTCCTTCACATGACCGTCAGCTCCGCGGCGCGAGGGGAGACGAAGGACAAGCGGTCCGGTCCTTGCTTCGGTGGCTTGTGCTGCCGCTTCCAGGCTCCCGCACACTGAGACCGGAGAGCAGCGGTGTGGGGCTTGTGCCTGTCGGGGGGAAGGAGAGGAGGGGGGAGAAGGGCAAGAGAGTTGGGTAGAGGAGGGGGCGTGAGTCGCGCTGCGTTCATCTCACGTTTCAGTCGAGGCACCCCACGCGGGGGAAGACTGCGCAGATGGCGGACGACGCTCAAATAGTTCTGCTGTGACAATACTGTACACTCGCTAAATTAATCATCCAGGTGCCTATTTACTGTTAATAGGATATCTATCTATCTATCTATCTATCTATCTATCTATCTATCTATCTATCTATCTATCTATCTATCTATCTATCTATCTATCTAGTTTGCAACTGTGTGTATAATTTTGTAACGGCGTGCAACTGTTTTTGTGACGGGTAATTAAATGTGTTACTGCATGTTGGTTGGATATACAGTAGTTAAATATAGGTAGTTTGAAATTGTGGTGAACAGATGTTGCTTATATTCGGGCCACAAAAAATCTACATACAGGGGTAGGAGTACACCGTTTAAATGTTCTTTCTTTCTTTTAATTAACAGATGTTGCTTATATTCGGGCCACAAAAAAATCTACATACAGGTGTACGAGTACACCGTTTAAATGTTCTTTCTTTCTTTTAATTTTAAGCCAGATGATAAAGGTGTTTTTAAAAGTGACATTAATTGCACAGAGTACATATGATAGTCTCAGAGTACACCGTGAAGCTAGTCGGGATGATGGAAGAGTAGAGGACGATTGTTTCCATCTAGTGGTTGAATATGCAGAGCATGCATATGTCACAGCTGTTGCAAAGAGCATTTGATCTTTCCTCAAACAGAGCTGGAACTTTAGGATTTTGGCCGCTTGCCCTGAATTGACTGTTAATTTCAGACTGTCTCTATTAGAGCTCTTGACCGTTTGAGACGGTTTGTGCAAGACCTGAGATACAAATAACTTGTTGAGTTTATGCACTGTAATCAACAGCTTGTATTTTTTTTTTGGAGGGGGGGGGCAAAACAGTCATTTAAGTTGGAACAACTTTAAGATAGAAATCACTACCATTTATGGATATCATATTCATTAGCACAATAAAGCAAACAAGTTGTTTGCCCCCAAACTATTTGCTGAATTGTTTTACCTTAGGGGTTGGGGAGAGTTGAATTTGTGGGCAAATTTGTATTTTTAACATTGTTCTTTAAAGACACGCGTTGGCTCTCAGAGATCAATGAGTAATAAATGACTGTTAAAAAAAAAAAAGAAAAGTAAACATTCATTCTACATTCATTTTTATAAGTTTAACTTAAATGCGAGTTTGACAGCTTTGTGGTAAAAAGGAAGTGGTTAACACAAAGACGACAGAGTAGAAAACTGCTTTTTGAAATCCCTTTCCAAGTGTCATTGATTGTATAATGGTATGAGACTATTTTGAAGAGGATCAGAGTGAATCAATCTTCTAACATGAGAACTGGTCTCGAGTATTCCAGATAACAATTTGAAGGTGTGCTTTTCATCAGATATTGCATCAGTTTGAGGCACAAAAAAAAATTTCGAGACAACTCTGCTGTAGTCAAATCTGAAGTGTGTCTCCAATTTTGAGATTATATCTTTTTGTAAGTGCTGGTGTCGAGACACTTTGAAAATCAATTGAAACGGCTTTGGCTGAATTTCCACCACAGCGCTGCAACTTTTTAAGAGTGCCTGTCAAAGATAAGAGGACATCTGAAAGGGTCAGGAGACACCTGAGAGCGCGCTTAAAAGGGCTCACATTGTTATCGGGGCGGAATCACATGGCTGTTGATAGTACACTCTAATTTGTCCCGAGTTGTGATTGTGAGCGCAAATGGTTGTCCGTCGACGTGTGCCCTGCGATTGTCTGGCAACCACTTCGGTGTGTACCCTGCCTACTGCCCCAAAACAGCTGGGTTAGACTCCAGCATGCCCGCGATCCTTGTCGTGATAAAGCGGCTCGGATAATGGATGGATTGATGGATGGATGCAAAGGTCAGCACTGTTGTGCATGTGCGGACTTATAAATTAACAGACTAGCAATGTTTTGTCCTTTTTTGCTCATCAGTGTAAACGACTTCAAAGTCAGCTTCAAATCCACATTACCCTGTTAAGGAATATAGAAAAATGCGTAAAGAAATGGAGTGATGTATGGATATGCTGGAAAATTGTTGTGGGTACACCAAATTCCAACAGTCCTGTCATCAATATGCCGTCCAAATTCGACTTTCTGGTTCCCTTTGTTTCCAGGCTTGCATGTCTAGTGCCAAGCTAAGCTAACCGTTGTAAGGTCATTTGACCACAGAAATGAGAGAATGGCATTGATTTTGTGCGTTAGAGCATATTTCCCCAAACAAAAATAATCTTTGAATACGTAGTGATCCCCCGAATGAACAACCAAGTTATTCTCTGTGTTCCAGGGGTAATAGTCATCAAAAAATAAATAAATCACTAACTTTGTGCTGCTGATTAGTTAGAGAGACACGAGGTCTGACCGCACCACTTTCAGAACACGGAGGTCCATTGTGATTTTCCTCCACTTAATTGTATTATTTCTCATGGACCTTAACAATAAATGGGCAAAAGAAAAACAAATAGCAACTAAATATTTAGCATTCAGCCTTCTTTCTGGCTTGATTTTGTCTTTGCAAGGTCAAGTCTATTTTACTACCCAGCAGAGGTAATAATATAGTATGATGGTTGAATTTGTACATCTTGGTTTTCTCTCGCTTAGAATCCGGCCGCATGTAAAGCCTTTGTATGCTTTGTAAATAACCGCCTTCCACAATGAAGAAGCATCTTTAATTTCACACATTCAACAGACAAGCTGATGGAGTGTCGGCCTTGTAATTACTACCTCTTACTTATTGCTTATCGTGTATCAGGAACAAAGCTATAAACATCTCATGGAAAACAATGCATGAGAATACGATCTCAGAGACGCCGGCTGTCTGAGATTGTTTTGGATGTAATGAGAGACACCTCACACTCAAAGCAGTTCATCACAACCAGCGTAGTGCCTGGAGTGAACTGCTGAGGCTTGGATCACACATTTCGGTCTTTGCTCATGTTGTGTGTGTGCTAATCTGTAAATTATGCGGTGCCACGGGAGCGTGTAAATCAGCAGCTGTTTATTCTAATAATGACTGGGCCGATAGAGTTTGGTGAAGTCATTCAACTCTATTCGAATCTGCAATCAGCAGCAAAGGAAGGACCTTGTTTCACTTTCACTCTTATCTCATTTTGTTGCACTATTTGGTGAATGGGAGCAATTCATTCCCTGTGCCCATCTGTGTTCTCCATCCAAAAAAATAACACAATGGAAAGCTTGTGTTGAGTCATTTGAACGTGACTAAGTTAGTGAAATAATGTCCACATTGATACTTGTCTCAAATGGACACTGGTGCCAGAAATAGTAGAGCTTGTCGAACTGAAAAAAAAAAGTGAAATATGAGTTATTATGATTTCTTAAACATCTGGAAATTAAATAAATTCAAAACACCATTGGAAATCAAAGTGACATCTTGATTATTTGTCAGTAAATGTTAATTGCTTGTGCCGTGCCAGAGCTCACTTCGTGTGTGAATGTGTTTTTATAGAGTATTAACATATGGGGCAGTGGTGCCCTGTCCAGCCTGTTTTAGAGGTTTCTCTCCTCCAATACATCTGATTTAAATGATCAGGGTCATGATCAGGTAATTCATTTTGTTGTTTTCTCTTATGAGAGCAAGTGGAAGCAGGTAAATGTTAACCAGAAAGAGGCCGCAGGATTGAGCCTTGTGGTACTCCTCATGTAATTTTGGTCTTCTCAGATTTAAACCATTCAGGGACAGCGTGGGTTGTAACTGCACATGTTTCATACAGCTGAAATTGATGCTGTCACAACCTGTTTGGATGTGAGCGGGATAATCATGCGTACCAGAAACACATAAGGAGCAATACAGGCAATTATCAAACGGTTAATTGTTGGTTCTATCCAACTGTATCATTCTGATGGTTACAACTCAAATTCAGAGACAGAGCATGAAATGCCATCATCAAAGGTGCTATAAATTCAGACACTGGCCTCAGTTTAGTGAGATTAGCACTTTAGCCTTTCACCAACCTGATGGTCAAAGGTATCAGGCAAATCAAATGTTTGGCTGAGTGGTTCTCTGTTTTCCCCCCTCCCAGTACTTCTAAATGACCTTATTTAATACAACTTTACCCTGAGCGGCGCCATCTTTTGACGGCAGGATGTTTATTCATACTTGGGCATATGAAAACTGAATGTCGACACTTTCTCTAGCTCAGCTATTCACTGTAAATTAGTCCTGGATGTTGGGTGCTGATAAGAGAAACACATTCCTCTGAGTTTGCCCCAAAATAAATGAGGTCTGCTGGTGCATGTCCTACTTTTTTTTTTTTTTTTAAATAGGATGTACTTGAAAAAAGGTCATAAGGCTGATTCAATCATTGTGTGATGCTATATATCATCTAAAGGTATTCTTGTGTATATTTGCAGCAGTTCACATCTCTCCTTTGTTTTTGGATGTCTCTGAGTAAATGTACTCGTCTCTTACTTGTCCTTTGGGAGCAGTATGGTTGAAAGCAATATGGCCGCATGGTCATGTATCCATACTGGAGAGGGACGGGGGTTGTTTTGAATGACTGAAGATTTGTGCTGAAGGGAAGAAAGGTCAGATAATGTGGAGGGATTTAAAGAGTTTCATTGAAAGAGAGCCGAGACGATGAAAGTTGAAATTGTTGCATGACACAAAATAAAGTTTAATTTAACTGAGAGCTAAGAAAATGTTCTTTTTCACTCTTTCAGAATGTAAATCGTCGACGGATGTCGTGCAAACTTAAATTGTGGGAATGATTGTATTTCGCTGTATGATGACTCCGAATGATGACAATTGGAATGAGATAGGGAGGGGGGGAATTCACCATTTGTTGGTTTTGTTGTTTGGACACTGTGGCCTGATTTAAGTACGTACTATGTGTTTTGAAAAAAAAAAACACATTTGTCTTCATTGCGTAGGGCTCAGTGAATGCAAGTTTTAAACTTGCGAGGTTCGGTACATCCAACAAAATGTAGAACCACTGTACTTTGGCATGACAGCTTGCATGTTGGTCCTCCAGAAGCCAAGCAAGACAGCTGTGCAGTCTTGAGTCCATATCTGAGAAGTCGCCTTTAAAGAGGTCAGCCCTGTGAATCTCACACTGGCTACTAAATCAATCGCATGTCATGCCCATGAATAGCAGGCCAATAAGATCAATTAATGCTGAAATCGGGGCCCTTCTACAGCTCTACACCACATCCTGGGAATGGCCCCTAATCTGTGGGAGACATGAGACGACACAGCCACATAGAACCCCTATCAATCTATAGCTGCATAACTTCACCCTGCACTCACGTACACAAACAGCTTAGTGCCTATTTATACATCACATCCTGGCAACGCACATGAGAAAACAAGCCCCCCTGCAGTATCAGCGTATCCACTGTTGTCTGGCCCTCACCGCTCTGTCCCCGTCTGATGTCGGAGAGGGCAGGAACATAAGATAGCTGCTTCAGATAGCTGAAAGATGGCTGCTTTAGATAGCTGGAGATACCAAAACAACTTGATTATGCATTTGGTGGCAGGCAGCAGTTGTCCATATTCCAGATGTTATGTTCCCTGCTGCTATTCCGGTGTGTGTAGTTTTGCTTGGCTGGTGGTGTTATCAATTCATTATCGAAATGAGATAGGGACAATGGAGTCAAATGACAGTATGTTTCTATTCTGTGTTGAATGGTTGGTATTTCACACACACAAAAAAAAAAAAAAAAAATCAAGATTTTTGTTTGTAATGGAATTATGCTGGTGCTAGTTCAACACCCAGGGTGTAAATTTCAACATAAGCAAAGTGTCAATGCACAGTCACACGACCTGGTGTTAAAGTAACATTTACAAAAGTGTGAAATGTTCAACACCCAATAGGATTTGACAGTAAGAAAATGTAGTGTTGACAGTGCAGTAATAATGACACATCTGAGTGTTTAAATTAACACTAATGAGTGATCATGCCAACTCTGTACAATGTGGGGAAAAATAACCCATACCTCATTTCCTTAAATAAAACACATTGCAAGATTTAAAAAAAAAAAAGAGTCAAAACAATTTCCTTTTATTAAATCCATGACAGACAGCTCATATAAAACAGCAGTGGACCATAATGTATGGGGTTTTTTTTCATCCTGAAGTGAAAACTGACGATAATGCCAACAAAAACATCAGGTCAGACACACCAAATTCAACACACCTGATTCAAATGATCAGCTCATCAGCAAGCTGTGTGGAGGCCTGACATGATCATGAACAATTGAATCAGGTGTGTTGGAGTCGGGGTGGGGGGGATCGAAAACAGGCAGGATATGGCTCTCGAGGAACAGGAATTCCCTACCCCTGATAGTGGTAACACTAAACTTTACATCAGGGATGCCCAACCATTCGATCGCAATCGACCGGTAGCCTGCAGACTGGTCCCAAGTCGATCGCGAGGGGTGTAGAGGGAAAAGCATTAAAGTTGTGATCCAAGGTTTCACTGTATTACAAAGCCAAGCGAGTCCTTGGTTGAGTTGGTGCCTCATGTTAATGTGTTAAAAAGTCAAATAAGAAAGAAAATAAATCATCTCTGTAAACGAAAACAGTAAAAGGAGTCAAATAAAATCATTTGGTGAGAGAAAAGAATGACTCTGTTTTAAAGCATTGCCTCAACAAGTTGGTACCGACAATTTTAGCCCCCTTGGTTCAAGGAGGGGGCCCCCCACCAACATGGGGTCATGTTACGACAAGACATCTGTGAAGTTCTGTCTCTCTCTCTCTCTCTCTCTCTCTCTCTCTCTCTCTCTCTCTCTCTCTCTCTCTCTCTCTCATGGTTGCCTGTCTTGTTAGCACAGTTACTTTTTGCTTTATAATTATTCGGGGCACTGTACAGCGTTATCATACCTTTCTACAAACTCAAAATATTAGGAATAGCGCTCAGTATAAAGGAGTACCGTTTTTCACCACAGCAAACGACATCCAATCAACATGATTCAATGAATACCTTTTGGGTTAGCATCAATTAAAACTGAACATTATTGTCGATGTTGAGGCAGCAGATTTGATACAGCTGTTGTATTGGATATCATTACATGAAGTAGTGGTCAGTTTATATTTCCCAGATTTATGAAAACATCCTGCATCAGAGTTTAAAACCATCCATCTGCCAATCAAGACGTACCTAAAGCGCGATAATGCAGCAGCAATATGACCCAAAGCGCACAAGTGATTCTGCAAAACAAAATGGCGACTACGGAACAAAATATGCCGTGTGGAGCAGACAGTCAGAGTCCTGCCCTCAACCCGATTGAGATGCTGCGGCGTGCTAGCAGGACTTGCTGAAGTTCTACCTTACTGCAATACTTCTATGACAGTGTCAATCAAAACTGAGCGTCATCTTTGTAAAGGCAAGATTGTATTGATCTCAAAAGATTGGAAAGGAAACCTGTGTTTCTGAGTCTAATCGGAGTTTTTAAAAAAGGTTTTAAATTTAACGGAAGGTATTTTAAGCTGTTTATTTTAGGGGATATCGAGGAAAGCTAAACACACGAAAGGTTGGATGCGTTCACAGTACTCTAAACTTGCCAAGGTTTCTTCAGATTCTAATCTGTAGAACACAAAGTGATGGGACCTGTCTCATGCTGTCACAGTTGAAACCGTTGAGTGTTGTTGAGCAATTGCAGATCCTCGCCCGGTAAATTGCCTTCCTCCTTTTCTTGATTCCTCTGATATCTCTTGTATTATTAACACTACTGGCCTCCAGCACGGCACCAGGAAGTTATAGCCTGCAGGCGTCTTCAAACCAGCGAGAGAACAGCGATCTTGGGCATACCCCCCACCACCCCACACACACACAATCACACTTAGACTCCGAGCCAAAAACGCCAGTCTTCGACTCTTGTTGAGCTTCAAATCAATTTGTTGCTCCCCTCTCACTTTGCGCCAGCGTTTCATCTAATGATTCTACTTTAATATGGCTAATCTGCATATCCAGTTTCTCAGGGACTCTGCTGGGAAATGGAACATGTGCTTGCCAAGCAGTCATTCTTCTTTTTTTTTTTTTATATGTTGACTCATTTTGCAACACAGCCAAGCGTGTAGATCTTTCCAGGAGGAGTGTGAAGGCCTATCACCGTCATCATAATGATGGCGCAAATATCTCCAACCATTTGCCACATGCCTGAATACAGACTGGCAGCCCAACTTCATCGGAACTCCCCCCCCCCCCCCCCCCCGCCCCTTCCACTCCCTCCAATCCATTTGTCATGTTTTCAAGTGTTTTACAATTTCGATGATATACTGTCAGCTGTAGAGAAGTGGAGATAGGGAGCGTGTGAGTGAATGGCGCAGAGAGTGACACATGTTACGCAGGGTTGAGTGAAGGAGAACACATGCTGTCCTTCGAGAGATCTTACAAAGAAGTGCATGTGAAGCAAAAGCTGGCAAGGTCCATGCACACAATGAGAGGAGATATTTTCAGGGTGAGAGTAGTTAGAGGACAAGTGGAGATATATCAACTATCTTTGACCCTCCGTTGCCCTCTAACAAACACTCCCCACCCCGATCTGCCCACCCTGTAAGCACCCACGCTGTAAGTCCGATAAGTCCTATTTATAAGCTGTGGATGGATGAGCAAATCAGGTGGAGAGAGTCCCAATTGGAAGGGTGAACGCATGTGTTAATGTGTGTTTACGTCTATCTTTGTGGAGACCCTTTCGATTTGTCAGCCCCACAAAAAAAAAAAACGTCATGCCATTGTGAAGGTGTCCCAACAACGCAACAGATGGCGCTATAATCGCCAATGCTAATTTTATCCACTCAATTTAAACTGATCAAGCTGATGTCGATTTCCCGCGTTTCCCTGAACAATAGACAAAAGATACATATTAGTTGAACGCATTTTAATCAGGTGCAACCAAAAATCATGTTTTCATTATGCAGTGAAAACAACCAAGCCACTCAATGGCTGCTCTCTCATGGCAGAGGGGCTGTGGTGATGTTTGTACTCGTGCATGCGCCCCCAAGAACGTGCCCCAAGAATGACTAAGCTTCTGTGTAAATGTTTTTTCTACCACATGCTCACCTTGCGAACGACACACTTCAACTTCCTATGCCATACAATATATTGGAGGGATTGTGATGGATTAACATAAAGGATGCGACTCCTAAAACTGGAATAGAAAAAATGAATTGTATGACTTTGTGTTTGTGTACAACTTTCTGGCTACAGATTTTGGATAACACACACATTATTAGGTTAATTGTCAATAGGTTTGAATGTGAGTGTTGAAGGGACACTTGAGTGGGCTGAACCTTGGCACTTATATAATAGGTCGATATGTAAAAAATGATCTCAGCAATTAAATTCACCACCTTGAAAAAGTTGAGTGATTTAAAGTAGCTAATATATTGAAATAAGATAACGACTTACGAACAATTACAGTTTCCGAAAAGAATCTCCGCTGCTCATTTCCTCATTTTCCTACAAATCAGCCATTGAGAGGCTTATCCTTGTGATATTTTCGGAGGTCGAAGTGGGCATAAGTAGAGATGTTCACAAACATTTTGATGCGGAATAATGGTCATATTTGTAAATTATTAGTGATGTACAGTATGGACAATAATTTGGTTGACCAAATTCACAAACACGTTAAATTAAACTTGCCCCGCCACAAAAATGGAGATGCGCCTGTTTTCACGCCGAGCGCAGTCTTCTTTTTGTGGCCAAATTGTCAGGTGCATCGGGGGTGCGGCAACTCTGTGCGCTGTTACGCCCAATGATGTGAATCGTGGTCCCAAACACGGTAGACTAGACTTGCCCCGGCATGAAAATGAAGATGCGCCCATTTTTATGATGAACGCACGAGCATCTGCCAAAAGTAGGGCCTGAGGTGTAAAATGACAAAAAGCTAAACGCGCATTGAAACACGTTCTGGTCCCCTGTTGCTCGCAGGAAGAAAACAGTAGTAAAGGTGTTACACTAAAGCTAAGCCAACACTAGACAGTTGATAGGTTCATCTATCATGAGACAAGATTCTCATTCATTCCAAGTACACTCTTTCATGCTTTTCTCTCTTTATTATTGTAAGTGAACAAGGGAGCCCTTGGTAATTTATCCAGTGTCTCGTTTCTGAATAAAAAAAGACTGCAAACTAAGCAAAAAGAGCATGAAGGTCATTGTGGTTTGAAACGTTCAAAACCTCAGGCCTCACGAAGAGGCCTGAATGCGCAACCAAGGCCAACGGGTCATGATGAGGCCTGTTTCAGTCCTGGCTCCCTTTTGACACTGCAAAAACACAGATCCATCAGAGAGCCCATTTACAAATGCCTGCATTCCTACACATTGTTCCTCTTTCAGAAATTTCCTGGCTTACACTTGCAGAATATTTTTGCTGTCGTGACTTTGAAATGCTACTCCAATACTTTTAGAATTTTTTTTTATTTTTTATGCAATGTTAAAAAAATGTTCAGACTGGTGGGCTTGTAGGGGGCCTGATTTCCTAAGCTCCCAAATAGGGTGCGCTAAGTTCACAAATATATTTCTATCTATCTATCGATAAATAGATATCCATAAATAGCCATTTCTTGCTTGTTAAAAAAATACTCGGCACGGCATTTGTTTTTAATGTCACCTGCGTGACTCGTCTCCTTCCCAACTGTAAATCCGTCCTTGTCCTGGAAATGTTCACACACAATCGTAACACAATCATGATAAATTAATTGAGAGTAAAACTATAATTATAGTATTATGCACAGACGTAAAGTTAAACAAGCCATCTTCTCTTTGCTCATCTTTGTTGATCTGCTTTGGGGTGCAAAATTTCTGTACACACAATTGTAACACAATCATGACAAATTAATTGAGAGTAAAACTATAATTATAGTATTAAATTGGTGAAAACTTTATGAATCCTTTTTAGTGAGACAATTGGGGGCTTCTGGTAACCTCAGGCAGTTCCCTGTGTTTGCCTGATTTGAGGTCATGCTTGAAGTCTGAAGTTGTACAGGACTTTCAAATTTCCCCAAACTCCTAATCAAAGTTTAAGACCTCAGCGGTTTCTAAATTGTGCCATTCGAATATTATTGCTGTTTTTCTGGTTGTGTTTTGAATGAAACTTAGGACTCACACTCAACTTTATGTTAAAAGACTTCTTTGTCTTGGTCCTAAAGGCTGTACCCAGAAGTCTGTGTGTTTTCCTAAAAAAATTACAAAAATCATAAAAAGCCCAGGTTCATAAATGAGTGTCCCTCAAAGCCTCTTTCTTTTTCTCTCTCTTACTCTGCTTTCACCTCTCGTCCCGCCAGCCTCACAGTCGCCAACCTTTTCCTGCCCGGGCCAGCAGCAATGGGGGCTTTCTCTTGTTTCCTGGTGCTGGTAGTGCTGGATAAACACACAAGCTGCCTCTCATATAAAGGCTCAATTCTTCTCCATCATGTTTAAATATGGATACAAAGAGAAACTTGTATGATAATTTCTGGCATGTGGTAGCAGGGGTTGCCTTTTGAGGGGGGAGGAGTGTGTGTATAAGGGGTTGGGGGCACTGGACAGACAGACACGGGCCTTGTTCTGATTCTTTTCTGAGATTTCAAGGTTTTCTTTTTGAAAACAGCGGGCCAATTTCATTTGACAAAGTGACTGCCCCGAAAATGTGAGATGTGACAAATGATTGGCTGCCTTAAGTTGCACGCTGGCATTTGAAGCCATGGCAGCATAAAGCACCGCTGTCATGGAACTCGGTGGCACGTGGAAACACACAGAGCAGCCGGGGGATTTGAACCAAAATACTTCCTTGAAGGAGATGGCTTCTCTGCAACGGAGGGCATGCCGTTCGACTTTGATTTAAAGAGGCAGTCATGGAAAAGGAGACGGAATCTGGCTCCTGGCTTGGAACATGCCAGAGGTGTCACAGATAGCCTGGATGATACGGATGGCCCGCAGATATCCGGGAGATCACTTTACTGTCCTGTTGCCATCAGGCAATACAAGTGCACACAGGACATGATGTCACGTTCCTTGGAGGCTTCAAAGGCCTCAACAGGCTCCAGTAACAAAGAGAGTTGCCGCTGTGTTTTAAAAATACAATGTAGTTCCAGATATATTCAAATTATGATGTTCTAGGGAGGAGCTGGATTAACAACAATGTATTAATTAGAACTAGGTTCTTTTAATTGACAGTTGACCTTGAGGAGCAGCAAGCGTAGTAGAGTAGTGATTAGCATCACTGTCAAGAAGTTCAGTCCAGTGAGTGTAAAGCGACCTAGGCAAGTTGCAACATTACCAATGGATAGATTTAATACATCCATCCATCCACTGCATCGTAATTTCACATTGGTCAAACGGACTGTACGTCAATAAAAGTTATGGAGACGATCCACAGTTATCAGCGCGAGGAGACCCTGCTTTGATTGCTGCTTCATTCACGTTTACGTTTGGATCAGACAGGCAGTGCGACACTAAAGTAGGTGATGTTAGTTTCTGTTCCCAGGTGAGGTGAAAAAGATGCACGGATGTCAACTTTACGTGCTCGTGCAAACTTTCTGCGCATTGTAGTCAAACCAAAGGCTTCACTCCTGGTTCTATCAGGCCAACAATAAATTTCAATTCACAAGGGGCAATATAAAACCTAATACATCAGGCTGCTCCTTTTTTGCCTAAGGGAGAGCTGTGATGACTGGCGGCTCACAGCAAAAGCAATAAAGCGGCTCATTCTTCGGTCTGACAGCGCATGGAGCGCACATTCACTGAGCGCCAGCAGACACAGCCTGCTTCACTTTTCTCGGGTGAAGACGTATAAAAATGATGTTTCTTTTGTACTTTACACAGCTTACCTTACCTTCAAGGATGTGGAAAAACACCACATTACATTGAAAGCCGGACTCTGTTTTCTACTCTGACTCGCTGCGGTGGAAATGCATTCAGTGTAGTAGGAGTGCAGCGTTCATCCTTTTTCCTGCAATCCACAAAAGAGTTTTGTAGGAGAGCAGAAGTCCAACCCGACAAAGACATTGATTGCTGATTTGAAGCACCTGCGCACCCAGGTGAGCAGAGTGGCTAAAAAGGTGGGCGTGACTGACAGAGCGCCACAGTGGAGAAGTGAATAGAAAAACATGAAGCACATACAGGTAAAGGCTTCTTTGTACTGCTGTGTGACATCACGCAATTGACATATTGTGTTTAGTAGTACAGTACCTCTGTGTTCTCTCGAAAAAACGTAGCGGCGTCCGTGCGGGCAGCGACCATGCGAGTATAAAGAAGCCTTAAAACAATGGAGCTGAATTGTCACCACGTTAGGATCATTGAAGTCTGCCCAACGTCAGCTGGGAAATGCTTCTGCTCAGCCGTAACCTGAAAGACGAGTGATGAGATGGATGAATAGAAGAACTTTTGAACTTTAAGAAAAGTTTGTGTCAAATGTAACAATCTTGAACGGCAGGGAATCTTCCTGAATGATTTTGTATTGTTGACTGGCCTCAAGAGTGGACACAGAATTACCGTCAGCAGAGAGCAGGCCTTCACTAAGGTCTGAAAACTTGTGTGATGTATCTGGGCATGTATGAATCTGGATTTTGACAATAGATGAAGAGAAAAATTGAATGGTTTCTTTTTACTTGCCAGATTTCGAATGTGAATGGGATTGACCGGTGACCAGTCCTGGGGTGTAGTCTGCCATTTGCCTGAAGTCAGCTTGGAAAGGCAACCGCTGCCCGTGACCCTGAACAGGATAAGTGGGTTGAAAAAAAAAAGACGTCTGGTAATGATTAGAATATGATGGTAATGAAGATTGCCAAACTAAGTTTTGTATTATAAGATGACAGAATGGAATAATTGAAGAACAGGAAATGAAGAATTACTTTGCTACCATGTTGTCATTCAAATGCATCTGTACGTTGCATTTGGCGGAGGATCAGATAAGAAAACTGGTGAATGGCGTCGACGGACGGGCGCTGCCATTTTTGATTGGCAGTGAGTGAATGAGACTTACTCTCTGTGGTGACCTTGCATCACTCTTTTCGTGCTTGTGAAACAAATACACTCTTGTGAACACCCGCAGAGCCTTGCAAAACAAACTAACAAACTGAACATGCGCTGACATGGTGTCGCTACACTAAATATCGAGCTGGGGGTAAAGTTCAACAACACAGTCATGCCTTTTGCTCTTCGGTGTGCGTGCGTGCGTGCGTGTGTGTGTGCGTGTGTGCATGCGTCTTCAGCTTGCATCTAAGGTGAGATTAGAAGTTTGTAGGGTTTGTTGAAGTGAGATAGAGAGCCCCTATGCCAAACTGCACCAGAAAGCTGACAAGAGACATAATAAAGATGTAAAACTCTGATGCGGAAGCTTCCGGCCTGTAATTGTGACCGCTAACAATCCCCTCAGTACTACAGGCATGATGGAACAACCTTGAAGGAATTCGACATGTGGTCGGTTTATATATATATTTTTTGTGCTGTGATGCTGTCAACATTGTTTGAAAAAGTTCAAGTCTACAATTGCCCACCAACACGTTTTTCTAAAACAAACAAAAAAAAAAAAAGACACTAACCCAGTACTGCCTGCTCCAAGTTTTGCGGCACAAAGTGTGTGTCATGTCACACCAATGAAGACTTGAAGTAATTATATTTTTCAATGCATTATTTGTTAGTAATACTAATTCTTTTTGGCCAGTTTTGTCATCTTACATCTGTGGCCTTCACACATCACTGCGGCAGCGTTTGGTTGCATGCTTTACTTTCCAATAAAGGTTAGTGATGACAGGCCATTGATGTGAGACTTTTTGCACGATTACAAAACTGAACTACTGGTCGTCATCGTGTCCTTCGTTCCATGAAATACACGCTAATGCTCAGTAGTGCACATGGCACTTTGATGTATTTGCCTGGTAGGCTTTTAAATGTGATTATTTTTAATGGGCTTACGTGCAAGCCGAAACAAGTAGACTTCAATGGAACATTTTAATATAACATCATGGCCTTTATAAACTGAGTTTAGCCTATCAGGGCACATAGAACATAGTGAAAAAAAATGTTTCACTTGACTTCAGCTTCGGTGCATTTTATTCTCCTTGCGTTGCGTTTGCTTTTACACTGTTAAAAAGCATTACGATTTTATTTTTCAAAATCTACTTAAGTACTTTTAAATTCCTCTATCGATATTTCCACCTGAGTAATGACCGTCAATACCTTTGAAGCCTCCGGAATGCAATCATGTTTGTGGAGGCCATGCATGTTACTGGCCTACGTTTCAAGTTGTCTTGAGGAAAGCCATTGAAATGAGGTCTGTGATTTACGCAAATATATCCATTTAGCACCCGTTAATAGCAAACAGATGTATTTGTTGTTTCTGAGCTTCTTTCATTTCTTCTGTCCTACAAGCCAGTGTGTATATTCAGGTGAGGATCCAGTTGAAGCCTTAGGCAGATAGGACCCCTGGTGTCCCTCACTTTTTGGAAAGTTGGAAGAATGTAATGTTCCAGAGCCTCAAAGTCGTAAGCCACGCTTCATTAATAGGAACAGGAACACTTGACACTTGAGTTTCACGTAGTCAGTCATACTGAGGTCAGATCCCAAACCGCTACGGCGCTGTTCGATACTTTCTGCAGCCAGGTGTCTCATCCCCAAATGTGCTGTGACATTAGTGGACAGTGGGTCACTTCGGCTGTCTGTACAGCCAGCTGAAAAATACATTTTCGTCAGCTCCAATGATGTCCGTAGGGCACGTTTCACGCTGGATTGGACGTTGTCAGTCCATACGTTGTTACTATGAAGGGGAGCGCAGCAGGAGCTGACAGGTAAACCGTTTGTGCTCCAGCTCCTCTCCGGCGCCAATTCAAACCAAGTCACTGCGCTGCAGCCTCGCAGGTGCCAAAGGAAACAAGAAGACGGTTAGTGGAGGGAGAATTTCAATTGATGAAACCTGGATCTCTAAATCTGATACATTTTTTTTTCATCAGCATATTTTCAAATTCTTTGTAAAAGTAACTGTGTCTGTGTTTCATGTCAGAACTTACTTGACCCCACTAAATATGAGCTTCTGTAGGAACAAGTACACGTAATTATTACACTTCCGCTGCAGTACCTGGAGAATAGCCAAACATTTGAACTCGGACCTTCAGAACTGTGAGGCAGTCATGCTAACCAATAGTTCACCAAGCTGCTTTTCACAACTCACTACAGTGATCCTAATCTTCACTTTGGAGTTTGTATCGCTGAGAACTGCTGATAAACGGTACAGGTCATTTGGTGCCGGGCTGCACAGAAAGAATAAATAGCTTACATTCCTTCCGTTTTATTCATTTCGGAATCTGAAAGATATTTTATTTTGAAAAATTACCGGATTCTCTGTTATATCAGTCTACAGTATGTCACTCTTGGCTCAGGTGAATGCGTGCTTCTCGGTCACGTGATAAGTTACCGCTAAAATGAAACCCAGGAGCTAGCAAAATGAAAAAAAACAAACGTCTTTGAAAGGTTTTATTTTCAAGAAAGAGAAGGCTACATTTAATAGACTCTACTCTGCATAATAAGCGGTGATGGTGAGTCGTTTTTTGTCATGCACTTTTTATTTGCGGCGTATCTTATTTTGAAGGCACGTTTAAACGTTGACCATAGCAACCAGAGAACGTTGTGGCCAGATCAGACGTTCCTCGTGTCATGATTCGTGTTTATTTTTATGTTTCAAAAATACCACACTTTTCATGCAGGTCATATTATATTATACTGTTGTATCTAGTCCCTGAAAATTGTTTGACATGAAACCGGTCCGTGGGGCATAAAAGGTTGGGGACCTCGGATCTAAAGCAATATGATTTTGTCGTGAGCCACGCACGCGCCTTTGGTGTAACAAATTCTCACAAAAATCAGCTTGCTTGGGTTTCGTAATAATGCTCGCATAGAATATCTCCATTCAGTTCATTGTACGCGACCACCTCCCAGAAAACGAACTAAAGTTCTTTGTAAGATCTCAGGAAACATTTAATGGACTTTTTCTTGGCAAGTGTGGCTTTCAGTGGTGAAAATTGGAGCTTTAATTTGGTGGTTCTTCTCTAAACAATACCTGTGCCTTTTTGGGCACTGGCAAAGGTATAAATAGTTCCAATTGATTTCAGAAATTAGCGGTAGTGTAGACTTGGAGTGGAAAAATCAGAGTCGTGCTCAATCCCATATTATCACAATGCAGTCATCTCACCCAATGAGCAAATAAAATCTGTTTTCCATGCCACCGTTTTCTATATCATCCTGTCGAGGGTCGCACGCAGCTGGAACCTATTCCACCAAAAGGTGGTCTACACCCTGGACTGGTCACTTGCCAATCACAGGGCACAGACAACCATTCACACTCTGCTGCCCGCATGGTAATCAAGGGAGCAAGCAAAATAATTTAAGGTATTAAATAGGTAAAAGGCCATCTTGTCCGATCAGTATGAATGTCTATAATGCCCACAATCAATTTGATGATAGCATTGTTGTCACAAGGATGAAATTTTTATTTGACCGAAGATTTTTGACCCTTTAAGCCTTAAAGGTCGATACCAAAATTTCAAATTTGCTGATGTAATAAACAATGGAGATATTGTGAACCATTATTCTTGACTTCTACATATGGTTTCAGAGTCATCAGCCCTCCAAGGGAAACAGCAACTACAACGTGGCCCGTGACAAAAATGAGTTTGACACTCCTGCTTTCAGGTCTCCATTTTTTCTTGCTCATACTTGGCAAAATCCAAGTAAGTCAAACAAGCCTGACTTGATTCATGAGGCAACAGAATAAAGCTGAATTGAGTCATAGTTGCTCATGACGTCACTGGCTCCCCAAGAAATGGAACGCTGCCCGCTTCTCCGCTCCGGCACTTCTGGCATGTGCTGTGAGGGCAACATAAAAAAAAAAAAAAAAAAGTCTGTTTGTGCCAAACAAGGTGACTGCTCTAAATCTTGATGCAGAGTAAATCTTATGAGCTAAACCTTCTTTGATGAGACCCCTGCAGCACATTGTTGTCAAGTGCCGCCACAAAACTCATTCATAAAGGGATTATCTGGATGATCTGTGATAATATGCTCAACTGTTTTCCACATGTTGCTGTCATGGCCGCAAGGGTACCAGAGGGAGCAGCAAAGGCAAGAAAGCAAGAGCAAGCGAGTGAGCCAAGATGGACACAGATAGAGACACAAAGGAAGCGAGAAGTACAAAAAGCAGTGGCAGAAGTGACACACTGAAAGATGGTGGAGAGCTGGGATGAGGCAAGGAGGGAAACAAAGAACATATTGTCAGTACCGGGTGCTAATTGTCTCCTCTTAGACTGCCAGAGACAACAGGTGAGAGCAGTTTGGTTCCCTGCAGGCCCATGAAGTACTGTGTGTGTGTGTCTGTGTGTGTGTGTGTATTGTGCGCCCATGTGCCAGCATGGCCAGGGAACCATATGAGGAGTCTGCCAATGCCAACTCAAACGGCAAATGAGGAGTGAGGCACGCTCCATCACAGAGTTCATGTCAAAGATGCCAAAGTCCGGTCTTGAGTGTGTGTGCGTGTGTGTGTGTGTGTAGGAGATAATATTTACAGATCTTCAGAGAAATGTTCCATCTTCTCACACCAAGCAGCGGTAATGGTGAATGCACTGAAAGCAAGAATGCACGGGTCAATGCACCGAATGGAAATACACTTTGATGTTAACAAGAGTGTGTGTGCTTATTATGTGTTAACAATCTGATAAAGCATGTGACCCGCAGCAGCTGCGTGCAGAACTCTCACCTATTGGAGTGACCGCAGGGGCCGGAGAGAGATAACGGTCGAAACATGCCAAGAGCAAGTTAAAAAAAAGGTACCGTGGGTTTCAATCTATTCAGCGAGTTGATGTTCTCATTTCCAAAGAAATGTTTCCCATCGGTAATAATAAAGTGAATTCATTTGTTCCGAGCTCAAACTGTTGCGCTCAGTAGTAGTATGAACTGCATGGCAACGTCTGAAGCAACAGGTTCACATTGCTCCATGTTGCACACGCGCACCCCTAACGCAAATCCTCATAAAAGATGGAAAAGAAGTGAATTATATCAAATATCGGAAATGTAAGTAAAACTACTCACACTTTGAAGGTGCCTGCAAGAAAGATAATATTGTCACCATGGAGCATTTGTCGGTATTGCAGCAATTCATGATTATTTTACTCTATACTCTGCTTCTTATTTACTTTCAAATTTAGCTTGTAGCCAACGCATGGGGGTGGACGTCATGCATGTTTTGAGCATGAGGTCTCTGATCCATCGGTGAAAGGAGACTTTGATTCTCTCCTCTTTCATCACTTCTTCAAACAAGGCACAGGAGAGCGCCTATATTTTAATGTAACTATTTTTTTAACCCTTTAATGCCTGACCCATCAAGGAATAGCCAGAAAAATCTCATTTTTGGGAACTGAGATGTTCATTAACCCTAATAACAAAATCCACAAAAATATTTTTGTCATATTATTTTGTTTTAGATATTTGTTGTATCACATTTATAAGCATTATGCAGATTACATCAAAAACTGAAAATTTGGGGAAAATCATATTTTAAACCTGCAGTATCAAATTTGATACAGATGATTTAATGTACTATAAAGAATGAGTTACATAATGAAACTGCATGTATCAAATATGATACGAATGGCATTATAGGGTTTTAACAGAAAGAATTAAATTATGCATGTTAATATTCTTGTGCTGTAGGTACTTAAGGTACTATATTGGTTTTATTTGGAGGAAAAAAATGTGTTTTGAAATTATTTACAACTTGACATGGTATATGTTTACTAATGTAATAAATGAAATATTATATTTTAGAGCTGTAATGGCAGTACCCCAAACCGTAACATTTTTTACTCCAGGTTATCACACCATCAAAATGGGATACTGGCCAATGTCTAATCAAGACCACGAAGGCATGAACACAGACTGCGGACCATAAATGCTGATGCTGAAAACGACAAAGCTATGCGCTGTGTATCACTGCTGACACCGACCGGAATAATTTTTTTTCTTCTTTCATCCAGATGAACTAACAGCGCAACTTGAATTGGAACAGTTGACACTGACGCATGCATCCAACGTGTTTTCCATTAAGTTGATAGTGAAGGCATGAAGTGCTTCATTAAATGAGAATCAATGTCTTTGCCACAATCATTTGTGCACATTCATGCTCCTCTCCATGCTTCCCATCGGACAAGAAAAAAAAAAAAAGATGTGTTTTTGCTATGCCAGTTTTTTTAGGGGGCCTGAGAAATGTTTTGTGGTGTTGGAGTGCGGAAATTGAAAAGTGTGA
The DNA here is from genome assembly GCF_001891065.2 of Hippocampus comes. NCBI lineage: Eukaryota > Metazoa > Chordata > Actinopteri > Syngnathiformes > Syngnathidae > Hippocampus > Hippocampus comes. Next base: position 2,369,369 of record NW_017805820.1, read on the forward strand.
TTCAATGCATATTTTTGTGCCGTGGTATCCCCCAGCCATCGGTTATGATCGTGTTTGTAAGTGCTCGCTGAATGCAGTTACTTTTCTAAACATAGGGCAGGTGACCCAACAGATGATCATCAGTCGGAAGATCACAGGAGCAGACAAATTTAGCAAGATTAACTGCCTCTTTTTTCAACGTGGGACTGTAACCGAACACCCCCCGCACGGCCATAAATAACCTCCAGAGCAAGTGTGTTACAACTACAGTGAATTGCATACTTGCAAACAGATACTTTATGAGCATCCAAGAACATTTCTATTCCGCGTTTGTGCTTCTATGATGGTTCCCCATAAATTAGAAGTGGAAAATGTGACGGTGTTAAAGGTTTGAAAAAAAAAACAAAAAAAAAAACGTCAACACCATAGCAGAACAAATGATGGTGCAGTCACACAAGGCAATGCTGAGGAACATCTGGGCACTGTGCGTGTGTGTCAGTGTGTATTTATCCTGGCATTCAAGTGAGCGGGAACTCATGGGCCTCATCCTCATGATGGTCACAAGATAGAGCTCAGCGCTTTAATCCTGCGTATTTATTTTTAGATATCTATTTATTTCGTCACACCAGACCAAAACAACGCGTAAAGGTTACAGAGCTTTTCGATTTGCAATGTGCTCCTCGTGAAAACATTCTCCCGGTATGTGCGGTGGACCTAAAACTTGAGCAATGTTAGATTTGAAATGCTGAGAGAGACTTGAGGCTGTTTGGACTCCCTGAATTAGCTTGTTTGTCAAAATATGAATAAGTACGTACCCCCTGAGGACAATCCATCAAGCAAACACTCTGGTATGCCAACATCAGCACTCACTTATTTTGTCTCTCGCTCATAAACACACGATATATCGGCTTTATGGGTTAAAATAGATTTTGTTGGGACCTGATACAGCTACACAACAAAGCTATGAAAACCGATATTGTTAGCGTAAACTGTATGTCTGCATTGGGCAGCGGAAGTTGATCTGTCAGGATTTGGATTTCGGAATGGGAGGGTTCCAAGTCCCGCTTCACATCATAAAAATTGCAACTAGTTGGACAGATGCTAGCCTGCTTCTTGACAACTGTCAATGTGCCCTTGAGTAAGCCACCAACCCCACCCATCCCCCAACTCACGAGGTACGGCACTCTTTGCGTGGCTCTTCGCTCTGACGTCTCTCCTGTCATGCTTTTCCCCTGGAGGGGTGACAAGAAGTATCGTAAATAAATAATATATAGTAAAAGACATCTCTGGTACTCCACTGTGGTAGACCTTAACGGTTTGATCCAATAGGACAGCGTATCTCGAGTAAAACATTGCACTTACAATGAGAAAAGTGTTGATTTTTATTGATAAGTGTCAGTAATCTAGTCATTTGAAAATCGTTCCACTGTGGATGTGATTGACTTTGTATCATATTGGAAGTGCTCGGACTCTCACATACTCCCTCAAACACAAGGCCCGGGGGCCAGATCTGGCCCGCCACATCATTTTATGTGGTCCGCGAAAGCAAATCAAAGATGGCAACTTTCATGGTTCTTCCTAAAATCGCAATCAAAATTTCAAATTCTCATTGGGAAATAAATGAGTGATACTGTAAGCATTTTCTTGTTACCAAACCCCTCATTACAGTCACTTAAATAATAGGTGAATAAACATTTTTTTTTCTTGACTCTTGAGTCTCCAGTTCACCCGCGACCCGACTGAGAACGAGTGCGATCGGAAAACGGATGGACAGAAGTGAATAAAATGTCATATTGACAGATTGGAAGCGGCCGGGAGAGCAGAGTACTTTGAGTAACCCCAAGCTGTCAGTCACAATGCGTCACCAACGAAGAATGCGATAAGTACCAGCTAATTAAATCAAAGTTGATACAGTCCAAGGAACCAACACCAGCCTGCAGCTTATATTTCTGTTTTTGCCTTACTGTCATCCAGTGAATCAAACGCTTTTAGAGCCCTTCTCCACCGAGACTCACACACACACACACACACACACACACGCACACACACACACGCTTCTACTGTAATCAAAGTACATGAAATTGTTGCGGCACATTTCTTTTTTTTTTCAAAAGGAAGAGATGTTGTAAAGTGCTTCCCCGCTGCATTAGCCCGTATCCCGACACCCTTCTCCCCGTGTTTGAAGTCCTGATCTCCAATCAGCCTCCAGCGGAGGGTGGGGGGGGGAAGGAACATCAGGCAGCTTGCAACGACTCAAGCTGACTCAGGTTTCTGGATACTGCGACTTCTTGAACTTCTGGCCGTTTCCTTGGGGTTTTTCTATTTGTAGGGGAGAATTTTATTTCGGGTGACAGGTGAGCAGAAAGCAGAGTCGAGATGTGAGGGAAAGGGTAACATTTGAAAGACTTCAAATTGAATGATTTGGGAGTAATATTTACTTTGTATTGTTATTATATATACCTATTTTTTTTATCATATCAATTTCATTCAGAGGGGAAGAAAAGGATATTTTCCTAAGTCAACAGTGAAAAGAATTTGCACATTCCTAGTTCGAAAAGCACATTGTCTCCACAGTTATTTTGTGAGTAACAAGAGGTGTTACTTTACACCACAAGCAGAATTCTCCTTGAATAATCTCGCTGTAAATGACATAGACAGATTTCTGCAGTAAAGCAGTTGAGCTTGGTGAAGAGATGAGCTATGGCTGTTGGACTGTTTACAAGCCGTGTCCTCGTTTGGCCAGAAGCTGATGTTACTCTGAGTAAGTGTTACGGCAAGTCTCCCGGAAATGACAGTAAGTCTGCGAAATAGGCCCAAAGTGATAGAAGTGCGTGTGTGTGTGTGTGTGTGTGTGTGTGTGTGTGTGTGTGTGTGTGTGTGTGGGTGTGTGAGAGAGAGAGAGCGAGAGAGAGAAAACTGTGACTGTGTCCACTTTCAAGCAGTGCACGTCTGGGTACGAGTCCACCATGGAAGGAATCAGACACACACACACACACACACACACACACACACACACACACACACACACACACACACACACATCCTGTTGGGGTGCACAGCAGGAATTCACTTATTTGTGGAAACGTGAGGAATTCAAGCAATGAAGCAAAGCAAATTGAACGTTAACCAAAAAATAAACACTTCCTGAGCAGAGGTGGGAGTGACCCTGCTACCACAACAATGGTCATATGATTTCCTTCCAAGTCTTAATTTGAGTCTTCATTCTTGTAAGTTGACCTTGACCTCCGCTGGCTCGCTGCCCTACTGTCTCCAGTGTTATTAAAATAGCAACATTCCCCTCAACGGCACCCGACCTTAACGTCCCTCCTGCGTGACTGGCTCTCACTTTCCCTGCCCAGTCCTCTCTGTCTTGACCGATAGATGTTTTCGCACCTCCTCTGGCCTCACCTGCTTTCAGACGCATGGCAGGCCGCCTTTCATGTTCACCTTTATAAGCATGCATAAGCTACACTGCTAGTCGTTATTTTATCAGTTTGATGATGAATGTGACTCACTGCCGCAGCACATCAGTGTGCCATGAATCGTTATATCATCAGGTGCAGCATGGGATAGAATAATGAACATATTGATTATATATATATATATATATATATATATATATATATATATATACACATATAAACATTTGCCATGCCCCCTTATACATCTATCCCTCAGCAGAAAATGTCAGCGCTTCTCTGTTGAACAGTCGCGTGTGGAATGCATTCACGGTTGTCTGGCGCCATCTGGTGGTTAAACTTGTTTTCCTACACACCACATCTGAACGCTGTTCACTGCGAAACTACAGTAACGACAACGTCACGATGAGACTGACGCAGGGCGGTCTTCCTGTGTGGAGTTTGCATGTTCTCCCCGTGCCTGCGTGGGTTTTCTCCGGGTACTCCGGTTTCCTTCCACATTGCAAAAACATGCGCGGTAGGTTCATTGAACACGCTTGTCCTTAGGTGTGACTGAGTGTAAATGGTTGTCTGTCTATGTGTGCCCTGAGACTGGCTGCCTGGCAACCGGTTCAGGGTGTCCCCCGCCTACTGCCCAAAGGCAGCTGGGATAGGCTCCAGACCTTCGTGAGGATAAGCGGTTCAGAAAATGGGAGGATAGATGGATAAATGAGTATGAAAGATTGTTTACATAAATGTGCTCCATGATTGCCTGGCGATCACTTCAGGGGGGGGGGACATGTTGATTGTAAAGGATCCTCGGTTTATGGTGGTACTGACATAACAGTATTTCGAGCTTGCGAACGGTGTGTGCAATTAATTAAACTTGTCATGCTGCTACACAAGAAGGCACACTCAGTTCCCTTCTTACTGTTTCTCATTGTTTCATATTTAAGGCCTAGAAGTGGTTTTCATCCAAATATTATTCCCAATTCTAACTGAACTCAATAGTAAAAGTTGTTAATAGACTACAGCAGGGGTCCCCAACCGCCGGTCCGCGGACCGGTACCGGTCCGCAGGGCATTTGGTACCGGGCCGCACAGAAAGAACTTGCCTTATTTCTGT
>NW_017805820.1:2373963-2448889 GCF_001891065.2 Hippocampus comes
TCAAAGTTATGGCTGAATACTCGGAGATCGCCCCAATATCACTGTTGCTATTTCCGACATCCTACCTGTGTGAAGTGGGGAGTTTCTGCAGCAACGGCGACTAAAACAAAATTACGAAGTAGACTGGACATAAACCACACACTTGAGGTGTCATTGTCTCCTATTACCCCGAGATGGGACTGTCTGATTGCAGAAAATCAAGCTCGGGGCTGTGGTGAGTCGTCATTTTCATGCACTTTGAATTTGTGTTGTATCGTATTTTGAAGGCATTAAACATTACCAGAGCGATAAGAGTGTTGCGACCAGATTAGACGCTACTTGTGTTTATTATTATATTTCGAAAACACCACAGTTTTCATGCAGCTCATACCATATTATTTTGTTGTATTAATTCGCCACACCTTAAATGCCGGTCCCTGAAAATATTGTCTGACTTTAACCGGTCCGTGGGGCAAAAAAGGTTGGGGACTACAGCATGTTTCGACTTGAACTCCGGCCAAAGTGCAGTTACTCCAGCAGTGCTGCAGAAGCGCACTTTTCCTCTGTAAACAAAACAGGACAGCTTCTAAGATGTCGGTAAAAATGCATCTACCAGAAGTGATAATAATTACATTCGTTTTTAATCTACTGGCCCAATATTGATTGAAAGTGCTATCAAACTGTCAATCAAATGAGAATGCATCGCAATCTTATTATTCGAGGTAGTCAGATTTATTGTGTCATGATTCTATTTAAAACCAGCACCATCATTTCAAGTATTCCAGGGTTGCATTGCTTATCCCCATGGGTGTCGATCTTGAGAGGGAAATGAGAAGACTTTCTGGAGGCCCCAGGAACACTCCCCCGCCCCTCCCCAACCCGCACCCACCCAATCCTGGTCGAAACAATAGTTGTAGAAAAATTTCAAGTAGTTCAATATCAGTCGCCACCATCCCCGTCGATAAAGTTGGAAATTAGTAATGTAACATCGTAATGTTATTGAATAGATTTTTCGTTTACGATAATATGTGTCACCAACAACATATCGCTCAGCGCCCCCCGCCATCAAAGGGGAGCACTTTTTGATGATTAATTATGCGGGCCCAGATTTTGGTGGGACGCCCCTTCTTATCCCGAATGTAGATTAGAAGCGATGCTTACAAAATGACACACATCTTTGATTTCCAGGCCATTGCTCGCTCATGGCCGTTCTTTTCTGCCCTGTTGAGCTCATCAAACAACCCGCTGTCAATCATCTCCTTCTGCCAAGAGACCGTGACTGCGCCTGTGCTGAATTCCTTGAAAAAGTTTTCATCCTTGGCATCCAGTTCAATGTCTCCGACTTCCGAGGTGTCGTTGAAGCTGTTCGTGTCTTTGGCGTACACCACGTTGGGCTTGGGCATCCATGGGGGCTCCAAACGCCGCGCCTCCAGGAGATGGAAATTAATGCTCTTGAAAAATGGGTGTTTTCGTGGGTCATCACATCTGCTATGAAAAATAAGAGCGGAGAAATAAGAGGAGTTTTTAACATTTTGGAGGAGTTTTTAACATTTTGGCAACCTTCTTGCATTGACGTTAGATTCATGGCAAAACCACGACTACGGCCAATGCTTTGTACTTACTGGCACCCAAGGCGATGTGCTACTTTTTTCTTAAGGAGGCAACAGATGACGTCTTTGGTCGTGGGGTCGAATCCCTTGTGATGAAACTTGCACAGGTCTTCGAGCGTGCGGCGGGTCACCTCGCTCTTCAGCACCTTTTCGCGGAAGTCTCGAAAAGGCAAGCGAGCAGCCACCATCTCGTAGATGCAGCAGCCCAGCGCCCACCAGTCCACCGATGTGCTGTAGTACTGCTGGGTCAGCATCTCGGGGGCCATGTAACCAGTTGTGCCCGCCTGAACAAACAAACAGTCAGCCAGCCACACACACACACACACACACACACACACACACACACACACACACACACACACACACACACACACACAGAGGAGATATTACGAGGTGGAGCATTGCCGTACTGTACACATCATGAGCAAAGCTAACATTTAACACTTCATGGTAAGAGACTCTCATTATTTGAAAAATTTTTCCAGCCAGTGCTGACACCGACAGTGACTCAAAAGTCAGGCATTTTTTAATAGGATTCATTTGCGTCATGAAGAGTGTTCCATGGTGCTTGTCTGTCAGCGTTGGACTAAGAAGCATTCATATGCAGTACTGTATCTATTTCTAGTAAACCCTTTGCACTCGGGGATGAACACACAGGATGAAAACTGGTATTAGCACACTCTCAGAAAGAAAATGCGGTAGTAGCTTTTCAAGAAGGTGTTCCCCAAAAAGGCTTTTTTTTTTTTTTTTGCACCCTTCCACTCGATTTTTACAGCTCCAGAGTGTCATTTCAAGCCCAATAATTATAGCCCTGCAACCATTGCACCCCTTTGTTGTGGGACCGCAACTAACTCGCAGTCGGGTGACGCAGGAGGCGTGTCAGGTTCAACCATTTTGCTGAAATGTTAAACGCAAGAGCAGAAAGCGACTCTGTCGTCGTGGTTAATTATCGTTGTTTCGGCTGTGACTCACCTCATGCATTCCGACACGGAACGGGAATATTAATTTGAATACCACCCTTTTCCGCTGGAGCAACTCCCTCAACCCTCACATTTTACTGAATTTTGACTGATTTGCAAGGCCCACAGAATTTTCTGTTGTACGGCTATATGAACATGTCAGAAGAAAGGTGAGACTCTTTTCTTTCAGCAGAAAAAAAAAGTTTGTTTCTATCCTTCTCCGTTCATTGGCAATCAGCATTAGAAAATTGCTACGTTTTATGGAAAAGGCCGATTTTCTTCAGAAATCCTTTTTGTAAAATCATACATTTCAAACGACTGGTGGACTTTTGCACCACTGCCACCTGCTGGCCATTTTTTCTTTTACTATTTAACGTTGCAGTCAAGCCTGCTCCTTCAGTGAGAAGTTGCATCAGACTCTCTTGCACCCTTCCCCACGAAAAAACATGATTGACGCCTTTAGACGTCATGGGGAGGCGGGGACTATGCGTTAATTGACGCTTTTAGACGTCAAAGGGTTTGAATGAGTTCAGATGCATGTCGTGTTTTCAGTGTTCGCAGAGACACGACGTCCGCTTCTCTTTGCAAATGTTCACATTTGCAGAGTCCAAAATGCAGAATGGGCACTCGTTATAAATACATTTTTCCTGGTCCCTTTACACTAATGTTTATTGTTTTGGATCAACACAAGGATACAAAACCAACACTCTCAGCTTCACCAAAACACATCGACTGTACTCTTATTAGGCTTTGCTGAATGCAGTGTAAAGAGTTTCAAAATGCAGGTCAAGCAAGGAAGAGGCAGCCAGCTGACCTTTTGGCAGATCGTTTTCCCATTTGGCAGCTCGACAGCCAGTCCGAGGTCTGATAGTCTGCAATGGCCGCAGGCGTCCAGCAGCACGTTCTCCGGCTTCAAGTCGCGATAGACGATGTTCAAGGAGTGCAGGTGAAGGAGGCCCATGGTCATCTGGGCTGCGTAGTAAACCACGCGGTTCATACGGATACCGCGCTCTCCGAGGTCGTAGATGTGGAACCTGAGGTCTCCTCCATTCATCAGGTCCATGACCAGGCACAAGTGGGTGTTGTTTTCATAGGCGTAGGCCAGGTTCACAATGAAAAGATTGTTCACCTTTGCCAGGATCCTCTTCTCCTGAAGGGCCAACCTCTCGCCACCTTTCTTCTTCAAGCGTCTCTTATCCAACTTCTTGCAGGCGTACATTTGTCCTGTAGTCCTCACCTGGACTGCGCACACCTGCAATACACAATCGTTTTATACCACAATCTGTTGTTTTTATCGCTAGTGTCTACCAGGTGTTGCTTTTGACACCTACCTCACCAAAACCGCCTTTCCCTAACGTCCGAAACTCGCGAAAGTATTTATCACTAATCTTCTGTCTCTCATACTCCTTCCACTGCAGAAACCTGAAAAAGAACGGGCTCCTCAGGAACTCCGAGAAAGGTTTTCCTCGCAGGAAGTCTCTTGTGGCTTCTCTCATCTGGTTCACCGAGGACTCATCCAAAATGTTTGAGAAGCACTTGCCTGTTTCCACTGAGTCTCCTTTGAGAAAAGACAGAAAACTCCTGGACTCAGAGTGACAGAACTTATCGACGAGGTTCTGCCTGGCCTTTTCTTGGTCGTCATCTACAGCAGAGCTCCATCCTCTCAGCTCGTCCAGGAACTCGATGGCGGCTGCATACTGCGGGTTACAACTGAGGAGAAACTGCCGGAATAACTCCCTGCCAATGGGCTGCTGCTCGCAAAGTGACTCGTACTGCTTCCCTTCTGCTTCCTGCAGAGTTGCGGAGCTCTTTGGCAGGGGCAGAGTCAGGGAGAGTCTCTCCTTTCGTAGCTCGTTGCGGTCCTGCCGCTGAGCCCTGAGGTAGGCTGTGTTGGCCACCAGTTCCTTCACCAGCAGGTCACTCATACCGGTGGCCCCAACTGTAATCTGTGGGGCCCTACTACTATCCTCTACATGGTCCGACTATCCGAACAGCAGCCGTGAACACCTGCAAGCATCCCTCCGGTCCTGACACACCTCTTAAGGCATTAAAAGTGCCACTATCTTCAGGGATTTGCTGGCCCCGAGGGAAAGCACCTTAGGTGCTTTGAACTTAAGAGGCTTTAGTCGGGCCTATTTTTAGGAGCTGCAAAGTGCCTGTGTCCAGTAAGTGTGCTGCCACCTCACGTCATAGGTAATAAGTGTCAACTGCAAGTTCGAATTATGAAGTCCGTCAATAGATTTCAAGGAGTGTACGCCGCCCAGCCGCATAATGACCACTTACACAATCATCTAAGTATCTCTTTAACCGTGTCAATCAAAACGTGCATTAATGCGTTTTAATGAACAATTTAATGTTCAACTGTGAAGCATGTTGAATTGATTTTAATCATGTTTCGTGAACACAAGTGGGCCCCCGATTTTTCTTGGTGTCCATCCACGCTCCAGGCGGCACACGACTTCAAAGGCACATATAGAGGAAGGAACGGTGGTCTGACGAGCCACTAAGTCGACGTTCCAAGTATTCAAGTCAATGCAGTGACTGTGAATTTGGGGCAAAAAAAAAAAAAATGCAATTATATTCATAAGAAAGCATACTAACATGGCAATGTACTTCTTTTTTTTTTCTAGATTGCACTCGATATTTGGTTATTCTTCCAGTTGTGTTGTTAACGTATTTTATGGTATATTAACAATACTTATACAGGTTTAAAATGGGTAATACAATATTGATACTATTGAAATCATCCCAAACTGCACTAAAAAGAAGCAAAATACATCAATTTACAGACATATATCATTTTTTATTCCTAAAAATTATAGTCACATATTTGACATGTGTCAACCCCCCCCCCCCCACAGACACACACACACACAAAAACTCAAAAGCTAACAAGTGACTGCCCACTGTAAAGTGTCAACCTCTTTCTTCATCCTTGCACATCAATCATAAGCCACGAGTGAGAGTGTGTGTGGCATCCACTTGGTACTTAGTTCATTGCCCGCCTCTGACACTGGGAGGACTGGAACATGCACTCAAATTGCCGAGGCAAGATGTAGACAGCGGCTCTACATGGGGCGTCGCAATGATCATGGCCAGATCTGTCCACCCTCGGGTGCGTGCAGCTGAAGTCTGTGAATCACGTCGCGAAGGTGCTGGCCTTACTTGCCGATTCTCTGAACCACCCAGTCTTGCTGGCAGAGGGGGCACCGATTGTTCTGCTTCACCCAAAGGGACATGCAGCAGTTATGGAAGGAATGGTTACACTCTCCCCAAACAACTGCAAAACATGGGAAAAGGTTGTATATTAAGCTAAGCAGTAAGGCAAGAGACAAAGTATTTGAAAAGAAAATGTAAGAGTCGACAGTGGTATCTTGTTATGATGAGTGACCTGACTTACAAGTATTTTGAGATATTATCCGTCGCTCTCATTATTTATTTTCCATGATGTGATCACGGTGAAGGTGTGGGTGAAAATGTTTTTAAGGCGGAAGAAAGCAGTTTTGGTGATTTGGGTGATGTGCTGGTCGAAAGAGATTATGATCAAAAAGGACACCAAGGTTACAACAGTGAGAAGAGGGCAACAGGGTGGAGTTGTCGATAGTGAGGTCAAAGTTGGAGGCTGTTGGGTGAGGGAGCTAGGACCGATTATTAGCAGTTGAGATTTAGTGCAGTTAAGAATGAGGAAGTTTGTTTGCATAGAGTGGAGTGGGTTGTTGGGGTGAACAATTTGGTGGAGATGTAAATTGGACATCATCAGCGTAGCAGTGGAACTGCAGACAATGATGACGAATGATTTGGCCGAGGGGTAGAAGGTCGTGGATGAAGAGAAGAGGACCAAGCACAGAACCTTGCGGGACAAGGTTTTATGAGGCGTGCTGTTCGTAAAGTCGAACTGTCGTATGTTGGGAGCGTAAATTCCTGTAGCTAATATGCTCTAGCTGTGAAACGACTAAACATTAGCATGTGTGTTTCCCTGTAGCTAATATGCTCTTCAACTGTTCTAGCTTCCATTGGACTTCTTCGCGATAGCTGTGAAACGACTAAACATTAGCATGTGTGTTTTGCAACTGACATTAGCTTACCAACACAGTCCTCTTGCTTGTTTTCCGCCTGGCATCGGAGACATGCATCTGTAAACGGAGAAACTGCGTTTACATTTGCCGTAAACGACCGGCGTTTCGATACAGAGCAGCTAGTTTAACAAAACTAGCGTCGACACGCTCACCCATCACTTGCACCCGGCAAATGGCGCAAGTATCACATTCGACATCCCAACTCCACATCGCAACGGCGTTCCACTTTTTTAGAGAAAACATCTTGTCACCACCCGACTTGGAACCAGAGGATGTGTTGTGGGAGAGAACTATTCCGAGCTCGTCGCCGTCATCCATGTCTGCAGCTCCACACAGCAGTTAGCTTAACAGGCTTAGCTTGGACACCCAAAATGGACGAAAAGGCGAAGGTCCAACTGCTTGTAACCTTCAACAACATTAGGGGGCGCTACGGTGTAAAACGAATGTGTCAGCGCGTCCGCCAATTGAATACTGTATACGTGTGTGTGTTTATGTACGTATGTCTGTGAATGTACGTGTGAATATGTGGTATGCATTATTAAAAAAAAAAAAAAAAGTGGTATGTATTATTTTTTTATGTTGTAAGTTTGAAAAGCTTTAAAGCATTTCAAATTTAGTTGAAACGCTTTATAAATTTGGAAGTGGCCCGCGTCTCATAATATACGGAAACTTAATAAAATTGTATTGGTATGAATATTTTGTGGTCACTATTTAACAAAGTATCAGTACTTCTAAGGGATGCCTAAGAAAATATCCATTTAACATGAAAGCGCGTTCACTTGATCAATTTACTAACCAGTGCTTACCAACAATTAACCACATTGAACCTCAATTGCCTCTCCATTACTTTGACACAATAGGGTAACCCGACAACTATTAATTCTTTGTTCCAAGGTTTTTTTTCAATTCACATGGAATCAAACCCTCCCACGTAGCCCTCGTAATGAGAAATTACAGATGAACGGAAAGAATTATACAAGCTCATCACAAACCATGACAACATTGTAGATGCGCATCCGGGAAAGTTCCACAAGCAAGAGAGGCTTTGGCATAATGTTTATTGTACATTTGTTTAAACTGACACAAAAAGACCAAGTATAGAAAATAAAACATTTGTGTGTAAAAAGGACATTTATGGAGACATTCAGAAGCAACGTCCTGTACCTTGAGAAGTGACCTACATCCCAACAAACGCCAAATGGCACAGAAAAAAATTAACGTATTTAATAGCAGTATTCTTTCAAATCACAGCAACGTGCTTTAAAATTATTATTTTTTTTGGTTCTGTCACAAATGCAAGAGGACCTTGTTTTGTCTCTCTGGAACACAAAACACAACAGATATGGACGTTAACTGCCATCTGGATGTATTTTGGCAGTTTATAGTTTTTTTCCCTTTTAATATTCTTATGCACATGGCAAAAATGACAGCTGCTATATTTTCATCCACGGACTGACCTTAAGAGGAAAGTGACAGGCACGTTATTTTAATCAAATCATAGTGTACCTAATATGGACTTACGGGAACACAACAGAAATGCACAATTTCACGTTTCACTATCGCACACAAGGAGACCGGCCACTAGATAACGGTCCCTTCTTAAAACTACAGAAGCGTCAATGTGCATCAATACAGAGTGGCTGAGATTGAAATGTTACGGTCTCAATAGTCAGGTTTTCTCTTTAAATCTGGAAAACACAGCCTGCAAAAAGAGTTGAGAAGGTGTTGTACTAGCAGAACATCAATAGCATAAAAAAGGGGGAGTGGGTGACATAAAATATCAGTTTTTTTTTTGCATTAAATGTCAAAGACATATTAGAAAGAAATGACAGACCACCACCAAGAAAGGTGATTTTCAATAAACCTAGGCCAAAAGAGAATATGATGGAATGGCTCACTGATGCTGCTCACACAAATTGTATTAGAAGAATGCTGTATAAAAAGATATCTATAAGTTGAGCCTTTTGGTTTAGAAAAATGATGTGCTTTTAAATATCACGATTTGGTTGCTTGGCATTTGTTTGCCTTTGTGGATTTTTGTCTGTTGTGGCAGTCAATTTGTAGCAGTGCCGTGAACAGATTCTTCTAGTGGTGCCCAAAAGAAATGCGTTCATTACTGAGATCTTCTGCGGTCATGTTCATAAATAGTTTGATTTCCTTCATCATGTGTAGTCACCTGTTGAGATGTACTTGTGCTCTCGTACCAATATGAGCCACAAACAGGTAAAAAAAAAAAAAAAAAAATCATATCCATGCAATCTGCCTGCCACAGGTCATGAAAAAGTAAAGCATATGTTATTAAAACATACATATTAAACAAATATATAGATATTACATTTCGTTCCACTTTCAAAATAGTTGTATTCAAAATACATTAATTTTGTTTTTCAAGTCAAAGCTATGAAATTGTCTTTGGTCAAGAATAAAATATATATAAAATCAACCAGCTAGAAATGTTACTATACAGAGTTGAAAACAAAATCGGGATCATGTAACTGATCAAAATGGGGAACTCTGATACACGAAGTATCTAGTAATTGGTTTCTCATTTGGAGAAATATTTAAAGTGCTTTTGCATTATTTACTCCCTCAGCATGTCATGCGAAAGAACATCCAAAGAAAGGCAGATTGGCTTTTTCCATCATAGTGTTTAGGATGGTCCATCCTCACAGCCATTCTTCTAAAACTGAGTGAATACAAATTAAAATAGCAGCCTACTCACACAGCTGTGGACATGAACTATGAAGGCAGCTCTTTATAAAAGAACTACAAGGCGAGGGTGGGGGCGGGGGGGTATGACATATGGCATGAAGACAGTAAAAATCAAAAAGTGGGTCCATCTAGTTCTGCTCGGAGGAATGAACAAGTTAACTTCCTGGGTTTAGGATGTCAAAGCTGCAAGGCTGACAGAGTGAAAGCTTCTTCTTCTTCTTCGGGACAAGTGTTGGCTTCCTTCATTGGGACTCCCGAAGAACATTCACTTGTGTCACTGGCATCTTCTCGCTGGTGTAAAGGCCTGGCCCCGTCTAGGAGGTTTTTCCCACGATTGGGTTGTCCCTGAAAAACAAACAGTATAGTCTAAGAAGAGTTGTTTTTTTTTTTTTTTTTTTTTTGGAAGAGGGAACAGTCAGGCGGCGGATACTCACAAACTGCCGTACTGCGCCGTGGTGTCATTTCGCATCTCATGTTGCCGCTGAAGCTCCACCATGATGTTTCGGAGCTGTTTGAGCGTCTGAAAGGTCTCTTTGGGTTCCTGAATGGTAAACTTGGAGTATTCCTCCTGCTCTCGCTGGGGGCCCTGGTATACTGCCAAACTGGCACACGCATCTAAGAAGATTACACACAATGTTACAGAATGTAAAAAAAAATCCTGTGTGATGAACCAAAGATTTCCAGTTTTGATTCATCTTTTTTTGTTTTGTTTTTGGCTTTATTTACAATTTCTCTGAAGGAGAAACTCACGTTTTTGAAGGTCATGATGGTCTGTCACTATGAACTATGACATCAACTTCTAATGCTGCAGAAGGGCTTTGAATGATTCACCGCGTGTCTTGTTCATTGTAAAAAGGCCTTTTAGCATCGTTCTGAAATGTACATTAGTTTATGCAGTTTGGGGTAAACTTAGCTGTTTATTTTTAACCTCTGGCATGTCACCACTATCTTTGTAACATTTAGAGGTATTCATTGGACGTGAAAAGCTTGAGTTTTTGCTTTTAAAATTGAAAGTCAAGCAATTCGCACATGCACCAACTCTCCGAGAGTGTTTTAATGTTTTTCATTGTGCTTTTTATACTTGTACAGCCCCTGAGAATGTGAAGTTTTTCTTTTTCTCATTATAACCTCTGATCCCAACCAACGTCCCTGCATTTTTACAGAGAATATAGTCCCTGATGGCGTCTCAGTACTCCAGGAAGAGTGAATTGATTTTTTTGGAAGATTAGACACTAACCCTCCATGTTCTGCAGGTTGGTGTCATTAGCAGAGAGGAGAGAGAAAATCCTTTCTGTTTCCCGATCACAGTCGATGTCCAGCTGCAGGTTGGCCTGCATGGTACTGAAAGAGTAGAGGACAAGATGAGAGAGACGTGATGATGGGAGCGCCAAGCTGAGAGACAACAGCTCTACCGAAATTTGTTGAGAAGAATAAGGCAGTGGTGATGTGCGAGTGGAAGACAATTAGCAGGGCATGGCTCATGCAGAGACACTTTAAAACATGAAACACATCTGCCATCATAGGAACAAAAGCTGTGGCCATTTTTCTCTTTGACGTCTCAAAACAAAGATCGAATTAACCTTTTCCTTCTTTCTCGCCCAAAATAATTCAAAGAAATTCACACACTCATGAACATTTTTCCTGAGTGTTTGTCTTGATCTAACTGGTGTAAACAACAAAACATAGCTAGGCAAGAGTGGGTCGATCCGTTGACTTTTTGGTGATGTGGAGAAAGACTCACATGGTGCAGGGTTTACAGCCTGGCGAGCTGCTACTTTGGCTTTTACAGCACTGCCAGGAGCCGCCGCTGTAGGTGGATGGATGAAAATTGGCCAAACGGCCCTCATTACAGCGACTGACCTGGCCCAGGACATCCAGCCACTCACAGGCTTCCACACAATTTCTTGCCTGCACGTACAGCTGCTTCTCTGCATGAACTACCTGAAACATCTGACACACCAGATACATTTCTATTCTGAAGTCACATTGGTAAAATAAAAATAAAAAAATAAAAATAATAATAATTTGCCTTTCTGAGCAACAGTCACTTGTTAAGCAAATAAGAAGCCATAACAATCCTTTGACGTCGGAGGGGAACCCGCTTACATTTTTACGGTTGAAGGCACTTTCGTCAAGTTTCTCCACTGCCTGGATATTTTTCACATTGATGATACAGACGGCCTCTTTTCCTAAGATGCAGAATTCATTGTCAGGGGAAAATATGGCAGCAAAGGATTCAAAAACTCACATTTGTTTTTATCTCTTTTCACAATTGAAGTCAATTAAAGTTTTTTTTCAATCAAAATGTTTACAAGCTATTGTTTTTAGCCATTTTCTTTCCTTTTTTAATTTACAACATTCACATTTTCATATACCCTTCATCCTGTGTGCATGGAAACAAAATAAACACAGCTGACCAAAACAGTATACCGTAATAAAAAACATTTAATCCACCTTTCTGGCTCAGATACTGCAAGCCCAATTTGATGCCATCTGCTGGTAATACTAGGAACGACCCTCTGAAGAAGCGCTAATCAATAGGTTGAGTTGACGATGAAGAAACCCCTCCTCGCCCCCCCACGGTCTCATTGCACTTTTAGTTTGCCTCAGAGGGCCATTGGAAGATTACGAAACTATATAAATGTATACTTGACTCATCATACTATGACATGCATCCAACAAACTGATGGATGAAAAGTTTGCTGAACAATTTATTTGAAGAGGGGGTTTGATAATGTCAAAAAGTCACTGCAAGTGAAAATATTTGGCAATTTTGTTCCAAATTTGAGCAAGACACACGGAAGTTGATTTGTCCTAAACAGCAACATAAAATGATGTCGGACTGGACCTGCATTAAACTTTTCAGGTAAGGATGAATAATATTGCTCGCTCACCTTTATGTTTGTGATAGGAAAGCTCTCTGTTTGTCACTCGAAGCCATCGCTTTTTGAAGTTTTTCTTGCCAAGGCGTTTTCTCCCCTGCGCCCGTTTCTGTACTTCCCTAAAGAGTCACCAGCATGCCCTTTCACTTCCAATTCACCCACATATGCCGCTTCTTTCTACTTGGACTACAATTGCACATCCAGATTCACAGAAGATGTCAACTTTTTTGCAAAGTCGAGAGGCTACATTTGAATACATTTCGAAAGGTCAATTTACTATTGAAATACAATTATTTAAATTAACGATCAAGCCAAAAGCAGCTCCCGAATCCCTGTCAGGCCACCTGGCTCCCCAGTTTTCGAAAGAACACTTACCCCTCCTTCAGGACTATCGCGTCTTCCAAGCCACTCGACTCTTTGCTGACATTTGAAGATATTTCATCAAGAAACTACACACAGGAGGAGGACAAAATGTAGTTTTGAGACTATTAAAAACAATCTTGACAATGACTAAAAAGATGTATATAATACCTTTTTTACTTTTTCAATGCACTTATCTTCTTGGAATGATTTGAAGAAGTCATACATGTATGATTCTTTGAAACTAGACTGAAGGTGGGGGGGATAAAAACATCACGTGATTGGGTGATAAAAAAAATGTTATTGTGTATTAAGTGTAATATTCTCATTTCCATTTTTGCTAGTTTAATTTAAACACTATTCAATCTTTCTTACATCTATGCTCAGGCCACTGGAACAGCAACAACAACAACAACCCTAGTTAGAGTCCTTCTTTTACTTTGAAGACCCTCAATGTTGCCTCTAAACTTTACGACTGTGCTTTATTTTAATGAGTGTTTTATTTTCTATGACCAATTCTGATCACAATAGAACAATGCTGCTTACCAATTTTTTGGACAAACTGCCCCAGCTGCCCAGAGTCTGGATGGTTTTTGAGATGAGAGTGAGCGTACGAGAGATGTCCGGATCCTAGAATAAAACATTAAAAAAATAAATAAAAAGTATCTTTGTATTTTTAGTCCACCCATTAGATGGGCATGAACAATACTGGTGCCGTGAACTTACAGGATGATGTGAACGGAGCTGGTAAGAGTGTGGCGATAAAACGGCAACAGCAAAGAAGCGCAAGAACACAAAGCTGCTCACAGCCGAGTACTGGACATGAGGGTCAGCTGGTGAGAGACAACACCAGTTTCCAAAACAACTTAACGTGATCATCATCGTAATTGCATTAGTATTTTTTTTTTCTTGGGCTAAACACAATGTAAACATTAGGCGTCCAAGTGTTGTCAAAAGTCAACTTTAGTTTATTTATTTATGACTACAAACAATTGTCACGATTAGAAGTTCATACAGCTTGTTGGTCATTGAAACTGTGTCATTAAACAACCAAGTTGAGCGATTTGAGACACCATATGAAACTGAAAACGTAATTCGTGGTACTTTTTGTAATTAGATTCTGATTTGACATAGTTACGATATGCCTTGCTTTCACTAGAATAGTTTTGTAGCAGTTTAGAAGGGTTTCAAGACGGACAGACCTGGAAAACGCTTGCAGGCCAAGTGTCTCAGTGACCTGAAGACAGCACACATTGATGGAGGGCAGTTGGCATTTGACTGAGTGATTGAGGAGAAGACTTTCTGGACATAAACCTGGAGGTTCTCCTATAGAGAGAAGGACACATATGTGTGATTTTGTTGACAAATGATCGTGAGTGGTAGACTAGGAATAGAGCACTCATGCCACACTGCAAAGAAAACCGTTATCATGCTTTGAGAATAGTCTGGAGATCGGACTGGCAAGGTCCATGCCTCCGGCTGACGCCCATCTTAAATTGCGCCAGACTACTATGGCCCCTCTTACAGGTGGTGAACACCTGAGAATGGGGCCGCACATTGTCCTTTCGGGGTGAGCCTGGCCGGCCCCCATTGGTGCAAGACCAGGTGCTCGTCTTCGAGCTCCATCTCCAGGCCTGACTCCAGAGGGGACTGACTCGCATCCGGGAAAAGGAAAACGTTTGACACTAGATGAAAACATTGTAAGGGTCGTTTGAGCCGTACTTTGCCTGGTCCCTCACCCTGCCAGGCGCATAAAGCCCCAGACAACTTAGCTTCGAGGGTCAGTGGGACAACACAAACCCATCCACCACAATGAGATGATGGTTCACAGAGAGGAACCGTATTTCCTTATTATTTTGCTGTTTGTCTTGCTTGCTGTTTGGCACTCATCGTCATTTGCGGCAAACGGATACCTTTGTATGTTACCTTGAACATCACAAAGCCTATTCGACTGACTCTGATCGACTGGTGAAAGGACACTTTGATTCTCTCCTCTTTCATCGAGAACTGCTTCAAACAACAAAGCGTATGCAGGAAAATTGGCTCAGATTGCATGAGTGTCCACGTTTTATGTTATTTGTTGTCTTGTATTATTTCGTTATTTTATGTTAACTGTTTATGTTAAGAAACCTGCCTTGGGACTATGGCGGAAAACTAGCATTTATGCTAAGTCCGGCGCATTTACACTGTTCATTCATGTGTTGATCAATGTGCACGGTCCCAATGAAATCAATAAATAAACAAAGGAATAAAATAAGACAAGTAAATATTTACATACCTTGTTGACTTCCACATTGTCCCCTTCTTTTAGTTTGTTGGGGTCAATCTCACATGTTTTGTTGGACTCACAGATCTATGAAAGGAACAAGAACTATTTGAGAGAGTAGAATAAAAATGGTCAAATAAATTGTTCTCAACATCACAACTGTTTTCAACTCAAGTACAAAAATGACGACTCTGTGACAGCTTCACCTCCTACTTTGTATTTTCTTGTACCTCATCTATGACAGGCTTCAGCGTAACGGCGAGGTAATTCTTTCCCACAATCTTCATCATGTCATCAATGCAGCGTGTTGCCAGTGAGTTGCCACGGAAGATAGTGTTTGCCTCCCTGTATAGACAAGAATGATTGCAATTTTCACATTGTTTTCCAGAGTTGTTTTGGGCTAATGAATGAATCTCGACGAGTGAAACATTCAAAAACTGAACCCGGAATTTCCCTTGTAGTTCTGAGGTCCCTGGAACAGTGCTAAAAGATACTGAATCGCCATGCTGTAAGTGTGCAAGGTTCTCACTGAGTGTTGTCCAACTCCAATGCTGCCACAGCAGAGACAAAAGGCACAAAGCGATTATGATGCAGCAGCAGTCGAACCATGGGCAGAACGCCTTCGTATCGCTCTCGGCAAATGTCCCCCAGGATATGTGCTGATGATGCGGAGATGGGCTGAAAGGATGGAAGAGGATGTGAAGAAAGTGAGAGGGGAATAAAGGCAATACACTGATTTGGTGTATGGCGGAGTCTGTGGGAGAGAGAATCGGTGAAGTAAATAGTTTCTGTCATGTGGTGTAAAGGTTTGGGTTGTTTAAGTATCAAGCGTATGCCGGAAAAGTGGTTAAGATTGCATGACTGTCTGTGTCTTATGTTATGTGTTGTGTTATATTATCTGAACTGTTCTGTAAAAAGCTTCGTTACAGCTGCAGCTGTGTGAAAGCGTAAATAAAGATGTATTGTATTCTACATTCTTACATTATTGTAATTCACATATTCATGGCAACCACTATTTCAAATGCAATATAGACCTCATTAGACTCTAGCTTTTTGCACCCCTCCCTCCACTACATGAGGAATTACAATCAACCGAGAGCTATAACTTAAGAGTAAGAAGTGACTTCTCATTCTACAGACTGTAATGGAATTTATAAACCTAAGTACTGAGCAATATGACATTTATTAAATCTTGAAAATAACTTGTCCAACACAAGGCTTTACATTATCCTACCTTCACATCTGGAGATTTGAGCAGCAAATTGCAGAGTTGTATGTAGCAGGCAGATGGCAGCACTGTGTCTTCTACGTAGGCCAGTTTTAACAGCAACGACCCCAAATCATCAGATTTTGACTTGCTTCCGTTCCCTTTAGGTTGAAGAAGATACCTAATAAAACCAGAGATATTTTGTTTGTTATTATATGACTACTAACCACTCCACTGTATATCAGTCTTCAAATCACAAAGCTTATGTGGTGGGCTTAGAGGTCAGGAGCCTCAACATGTTGACACACAACATCACAGAGATTTCGCAGTATAGAAAAACAGGTAAGAAAGAGACTGGATGATTAACCGGATTCGTCACACTTGAACACATGTAGAATGTATTAGCATTCATGGCTTATGAGTCATTGTGCAATATGATTAACATCTAACACATCCAAAATATCAGCTCTGTCCAAGAAATAACATTTTCTGATACGGGAACAATGTGACTGACTGCCGATCTGTAAGAAGTACCCTGCCCCGCGGTCAGCTTGCATATGCTTAAGCTGTCCAAGACATTAAAATGAAAGTAAAATGTCATTTGCAGGGGACTAACTAACCCATGCTCCATGTATTTGATATCAGCTGCTCATAAAAGCTCTTTAATTGCTATGAAAAAATGATTAATGTCCTGTCGGTGTGCTATAGTTGACTCATTTGTTAAAAACAGGCAGCCATGTGATGTAATTTTAACCATTTGAAGCACTTAGTGAGTGCACTGTGAGAAAGGCTATATGAATAAAATGGATTTACTCTTGTGCCAGTCAATGAAAAATTTAGCTCGCTTTATTCGTTTTCACGGACACAGTGAGTGAAATACTTGTGAACATTGTTTAAAAAAAAAAAAAAATCCCAGTCTTGAGCAATAACAAATTTGTGTATGCGTATGGCATTCACATTGTTATAAACTATGAGACCCAATTTCAATTTCCCATTGCCATGGGTGGTGGCATGACAGGTCTGTAAAATATGTACGTACAGTATTTGTAAATAACCACAGCCGATCGAGGACGGTAGGGAGACTGGCACATCCACACATTGCACAGATTGACAAATGAGGAGGGACATCTTACACATTTGAACCCATGTCAGACAGATAAGAAAACACGGGAGTCACAAAAAAGCTCGTGTCATCTTAAAATAAAGATAGCTTCTCTTTCTCTCTCTTTTTTTTTTTAAAGTTCTGCTGCTGGCCCTTCCCCTGCCATGTCAACAGCACTTGACAACAATGACAATATTATTTTTATTAATATGCATTTCATGTGCCCACTTAAGACTAAGGTCTGGTCTGGTCATGTAAACTGAGCATATCTTAGAATTTAGAATACTGTACCTTTGGTATTCATGTGTTTTTCAAAGTTGTGACGAGCACACTATTTGGCTGCAGCATGCACGCAGCTTATATTTAAAATTATACTCACAACCCAAAGACTTATGATTCATTGGTTTTATGAGGTGTTGGTGCTGCTTGGTTAATCCTGCTTTATCACCAAGGCAACTGTGGCAGATGTCAGACTTTTTTTTTTTTTAAACTTCATATCTGTATGTAATTAATACAACCTGTAGGAGTGTAAACAAACTAAACAGTAAACGGCATTATCTTTCCATTCAACTGTATTAAAGACAGCATGTACGGTATGTCAGCACATTTGAGACAAAACCTTTCAGCCCACAGCTGTGTTTGAATTATGTAATTACTAAAAGGACTGTTCAAAAGGGACACACAAGCTTGGGTCTCCTGAACAAACAACACTGGGACCTTAGAACCTGTTATAAAAGCTACTGTTGAGACATGCTGGGTCTCAATGTGGGAAATGTTGACAGCAGAATGTAAACAATATCATCCTTTAACATGTAGAGTACTTCTGTTCTGCAATGTCCTTACCAAGCTTTGTGGATGTGGTCATTTCGCAGGATCTTGACAGGCACCCGTGTTTCCCCCAGAAACACATCTTGAGCCAGATTCTCACTATTCCATAAATCAACTCTGCAAAGGTACAAGATTCATGTACGGACATATGCCAAGTTCGGAAGAGGCTAATTACAGTACGTAAGATCCTGCTCGTGTTCATCACAAAGACGCAACCCACAAGTCAATAGATAAAAATTCAAAGCCTTAAAAGTAACCCCGACTGTAATGACATGTTTGCGCCCTATTATTTATTTGGTTGTTAGTAATATAACCGTAAGACAATATTTTCAAGATAATTTCCAGTTTGAAATGCACTTTGAAGAAACTTTATTTGCATGTACGCCGCCGGTTTTGGTTATGTCGCAATGCATTCTGAGTAGTGACGTACAATGGTTGCTGACCATAGTGCTGCTCTCTGCCGAGCAAAGCTCAACAACTGCGAACGACCACTATCATCGTGAATAGGAGTCAGAATGCCTCGCTATGTGACTTTTGAGTTATTTATGCCAAGATGACGCCGATGCGAGTGGTCGCCGAGGTGATGTGCCGTCTAGCAGTGTCTTTGTCATTTTCGTGCATCTTTTTGAGATAATAGCCAATAGAGCGCCAAGACTTTACGGTGCAGAGGCGGACTCTTCCAACTGCATCCTCTCACTGTTTTCTTAACTTCCTTTCCTGGGGAAAGCTTTGGAAGCTTATCTTACTTTGTGCATTCCCGTTTGACGGAAAATTATATCCAAAAGCTTCACAGTGGGGCGTTGTGATTCCTTTTCACCAATGCTAGAAGTAATTCGCAACAGTTTAGCTTTGCTTGCCAAAGAGTGATGTAAAAAACAATGGCGGCCGGGGTACATGTAAATTAAATTTCTACCTGATGTATTAAATTGGAAATTATTTTCAAAAATGTTAACTTATAGTTATGTTACTAACAATCAAATAAATCATATGGAGCAAACGTGTCATTTCAGTCGCAGTTCCTTTTAAAAATATTAAATGGCGGTTTCAACACTGCTTTTTGTCTTGGTTGATAAAAGCCAATCGAATAACCATGCAACAGTTCACTTCAAATCCAAACCTCAAAAACGTGCAAAAAGGTTTACCTTTGAATTAGTCTAGTCTTACCCCATGTGCTATGAGTCCATTGAGATTGAAGCCCCACATATCCTTAACCAGAAACCAAGGCCCTCTATCAGCACAGTACATGCTTGATGCAAAGACTCTCTTTTTGTACTTCAATACGTTTTGTAATGTACTTGGTCGGAAATCATTTTATTTTGGGAGGACATACAAATGTTAAAGACAGAATAAAAATGAACTAACTTGATCTCTAGCTTTTCGATGTCTTCTTCCTCCACTTGGAAATGAGATTTTTTGGAGTAACTGCTAGACCGTGTGACCTGAAAATGAAAGTGTATTTTTACTTCAACTTCAACTTACTTATTTTAAAAAATTTAAAATCATAAGTGGAACATTGCATCCCTGTAATGGGAATGGGTTCTAAAACTTTCCAAATTTACCTCAAAGAAGAAAGTCTCTTCGAAAAGAGGGTTGCTGGTTTTCTTCTTGACCTTTGTTTTCTTTTGGTCAGACCTGAAGAGAAAAGTTAAATAAAAAAAAAAAAAATGTCATTTAAAAACACATACTTTTTCAAAAACATCTAAAAAAAAAGTACTGATGAAATTTTTAAACATTTTCGACCATGCATTTTTCTTGTTACATTTTAGACTCTATAGCGACACTTTAAGAAGAGATGAAAAGAGTGAAGCGGCCAAGAACTGGCAAGTTCTACATTTTAAAAATTTCATGCAAAGAAAGCCTAAGGCCTAGTACACACAAGAGTTTTTCTTTTCTTAAGATATGTTTTTAATCTGTGACAGAACCCACACAAAAGCAGAAAATCAATCATTTAACACATTAATTGATCACAATGTGGGTGGTCTGCTTGGATAATCTCAATGAGGCTCTAAAAAGAGATTGAAAGGTGTGCGGTAATTCTGGATCCTTGGGGTATATTTTGGTGCAAGCATGACATGTTTGAAAATTGTGAAAATAAATATGAGTTTTTAACAAACATTCTGATAAAAGTTACCTGGCAGGTCCAACTAGTGACACAGTGGCATAAGGGTCACAGATCTGTCCACTGATTAGCGGTAGTCCCTGGCACTCTATTATTCTGCAGATAGCACAAAGAAAATGCAGTTAAGACACCCCAAAAAATGTATTATATTGGCTATTGACTACTGCTTTGTCAACACATTATTCAGGGTTGAACTCACTCCATGAAACGGCAAGCAAGAGTAACCTTCTTTTTAGTGATCCCACATCGAGCTCAATGGCTTTGCCCACTTGTGTTGTTTCAAATAAACGATAGTTCAAGTAAGATTTCTGTACAATAAAGTCCCCTTTTACAGTTAGGAATGGGAGATCATGAAGGTGACAGCGGCAATGGAGATTTCACAAACTAGATCATTTTCAGGAAAGTCATGTGGAATATCCTTTTTTTCCCTCTCCTTTGAAATTAATACCATATTTAAGAAATCCTTACGAGGGTACCGTTATTGTATAGGTGTACCCAGATTATGAATCATATAAAAAGGGCATTCATTGATAAAGTGGTAGCATGTTAGACAATTAAGGAGATCGCTTTGCCCTTATGTATGACCTGTGTTGCTCAGGGACCATGATTTCTTTCACAGGTGTTTCAGGTGAAAACAAACAGACACTGCAGGAACCCTAAACAGGATGTGGCTGCTAAGCAGGGGTCACTGGGGAGTAAGAATGAATTCAGCCCCTCACTAAGTGAGGCCAGAGGGGAGAAGACATGCCGAGAGAAGGCCGCGTTGTTTGTGCGCACCGTTCCTTGGTACCATGACACTATTCCCCGAAGTTTCCTTCGTCTATTTCTTAATTGACAAAACCACCGCGGTACTGTCCGCTATGATCTTCAGCGATTCGTGTCACTGACAGCATGACTTGCAGATGCGTGCAATTTATGAGCTCACTCATATTTATTTTACACCTGCAGTCATCAATGCAAGCGCATTGGAGCGGTGACAGAGAGCAGGTGACATTTTAACCAAACAAACTGAGTGATAGAATGACAGCTACAGAAAATCACAGCGCTTGCAGGCTTCCAGCCAGGCACCATCACTTCCTCCTCATTACCCTGCAGTCGCATTATAAAAGGGGGTGTGCAAACAATATGTAAGAACTGAATGAGGGCTGACCATGACTCACTTGCATCCAAGTTTTCCTCATGCTTTTAGTGAGTGCTTGCCTCTCAACAAATCAGCCTTCCGTGTCATTAAATATTTGATTCAAGATGTGTTACAATTATCATGAGGGTACTAGGCTCATAGTATGTCGCGCGGAAACATCAGCAAAAGGAGAAATTTAGGATGTTGGTGTTTTTCCTGAATAAGTAAAAATAGAACCCCTTAAAAAATGCATTTTAATCGAAAGGAGTTTAACGCCACACAATGTAAAGCACAATTACTGAATTGAAAAAACAAAACAAAATGATCTGGCACAAGTTTTTCTGTGACTTTAAATCACACCAACCAGTGACCACTTCCACAAGATACTTGAGTGACCGCTTCCACAAGATACATGATCAGAATCGAATACTCTGTGTCTGCATATAACGTTAAGATTTGATTGACACTGTCAGAGAAGCATTGTTTTAATAGTGCTTTTATTGCAGTAGTTACAGGGATATATTCAGCACTTTATACAGATATCAATATTTTGCGAAGTGGTCAAAATGTTGGAAGACAAACACCATTACGACATAAGAAGGTTGAAAGTTTGAGCGTATTGAGTGTATATACTCACTGCACAAGTAAATGCTGACCCACTGAGCCGTTGTCTGTGATCACTTCATTCAGTCTCATCTCTAGATGAACCTTACCCTGTTAAAAACGAGGACAAGGTGTGGCTGGTGAAAAGTAACAATGACAAGCTATGATTCAGCGTTGGATCACTGTACAGTATTCACTTTTCTTTTATTCGAGTCCATGAAACATAATGAACGCAATTATTCAAATGTCACCTGCATCCACCGACCGGACCAAGCAGACAGTAGATTGTTTAAGTAGTCTAATTTCCCGCTCTTCAAGCCGTCTTCATTTTATTTTCGTAACAACTGTTGTTATTCCTTCACTAAGTGTCTTCACACTAAAGCTGCACTACCTCCTGTTTCATGTCACGGCATTTAAGGTTACAGAAAGTACAGTGTGTGTGATAAGATCCACCACAGCTGTGGATTTTGTCATCACTCACAGAGCTCGGATGTGGTGAAGGCTTTCGGAAGTGGCACAGTGCAAGAGAACAAGTTAAAAAAAAAGAGTGAGAGAGTAGGATAAGAGTGAGAGTTCGAGATAAACAAGACACCCACACACATGCACCGTCTCTGCAGCTCAGCACTTAACGTTTCTGAAGTTATTCTATTGCATCAGCAAACTTAGGAGGTATTATAATGTTTAGCACATTCCAAGTATTTGAACAAGTAGTCTAAATGAAAAGCAAATTTAGTGACTCAACTGATAAACGCTTTTAGTGAATGTGACAGCTACTTTGTCTCAAACTGCTCCTCGGATTATTTTCATGATCAGAGGATAAATGGTTTGGAAAATGGATGCACTTATTTGAATCTGAGCAAATACAGCAACCAGGGTTCAGGCCCAAAGTTCCAAACCAAGGGGAGACATTAAAATAACACCTCGATCACTTTCCAACGGACCTTTACATTTGAGTGTGTCTGAGCGAATCAGTGAAGCAGGAGATACCCAGAATAGTCTGCCGTGGGTTAATGGCAGTTTGAGTCAATATGTTAACAACAAGCAGTACAATCGTGGTGGTGTACAGACCACAATAACCACTTGCTTTGAGAATAGGAAATACAACAGACCGTAAAACAAAGCAACTCGCCTGCATGGCCTATATTCCATAAAATCTAGAACAATGGCCTTTTCAAAAACAAACAAACAAACAAGCAAACAAACGAACAAAATGACAAGACTTTGAAACCGTAATGGAAATGTGTGCAAATGTTGCAAATGAGTGACTTCCTCCTTGTGTAGTTGCGGTGCAGGGGGCTGTAATGTGTCCCGAGGAGGAAACTTTATCACTAATGTGGAATTGTATGGTATGCTTTTACTATCGATGCGCAAGACGTGTGATCGAAATGTAATCCTCAAGGGCCCACAGTTTCAAAATGACGACATAAAACAACAATAAGACAATTATGACCAGGAGCTTTAGAGTGAGGTGTTCAAATTAAAAGCAAAAGTTTTGCAATTAAAACAAGCCGCATGACAAATGTAACACATCCATGATGAAATGCTTCATACAACAGTACATCCTGAAAGGCATTTACCTGAACCTCTGAGTTTGGGTCTACGGGCTGAAGGCTAAACCAGTGCTCCTTCCCTTTGTATTTACACAAGTCATCCTTTCGAATTGACACCTTACCTGAAAAGGCGAAACAAAAATGCATTTAACTGTAGCTCCACAATAACTAAACTAGGATTACTGTACAGAATATAGTGACTTACCAACTGGTAAATCCCTTTGGAAAACACTCTTGGCATAAACATAAAATGATAAACCCTGGAATGGCCGTGGAATCTCAAAGTAGAAGTCTTCACCGTAGAAAGGGCTGTAAGCAAAGGCATAAAATTCATTTACAAAAATGAGTCCAGCTTTGGTGTAAAAACAGCATAAATGCGTACAAATGTGTGCAGTAAGTCAAGCAATGTGTTCGAACATAGCCCAGTTAGCTTCAACTTGAAGAGCATTACAAATAGGGATTGTAATGCATGTTTTAAACTGTTTAAGAAACACTTCTTCATCTAACTAGACATACATACAAGGATGAGGATATTAATTGAATAATTGATTGTTTGTGTGGAACTGATCATTGGCTGAGCATATCTTAAAGCAAATGAGGCAAAATGGAAGCTAGTGCTTGGCTGTTACCAGCAGTGGCACTGTTCATAATCATTTCAGTCTCAACTAGTTTGTGGTAAAGAAGAACGTAACATTGACGAAAAGTAGCAACGTGGCAAGAGTTCCCCAAAATGTCAAAATGCTGAGTCTGGTTACAATGGCCATTTCAACATGAGTAGAAGGCATCACAAATTTAGAAGAATCGGATAGTGGGTGATGGACAAATCGAGTTGTTTTGTTTTGGAAAAAATTGGCTGTTTTGGGGAATGTTTTTGGGTGACATTGCCTGTAGGACATCTGGTTAGGGAAAAAAACATCAAATACTGACACTTGCCATAACTTAACTAGTGCGAATGGAAGATTATTGGTGACAACGGCAATGTGGGCAGTAGTTGATTGTTTTTTTTTTTTTTTTTTTTTTAGAATGTATTTGTTATGGAGGGTTTAAGAGGCATATGAAGTGCTTATTCCATGTTTGGCCACTTGTCACATTGCTACCAAAAGAAGCTGAGCCAAAGAAATGTTATGGCAGCATCATTCTGTTCAATATGACACATATTCAGCGAGGGAGTCTCCTTATCACATTATGTTTTTAAATAATAATAAATAATAATTATATTTTTAAAATAACAACTTACTTGTCATTTCTCCCAATAGTCAATCAAGGAAGAGTATTCATGTTACTATCCCTATTAATTATACATCTAAAAGATTCATTCAATCGATGTCTGGACTGTCGGTTGTTATTGCAAACTGAACAGACTACGCAGGGAGTAGTAATGACTCATTGTAGGGAGGGTTGTTAGTTTTGTGGCTGGAGCCGCACTAAAACTATACTGACATATACAATACACCATTGACATGCAGGTCACACGTTTTTTGAAAACACAACAGGGTACCATCCAGAAGAATGACTATTAAAAAAACAAAAAAAAAAACAAGGGGGGTGAGGGGGGGCGGGAATATTTCGCAAAAGAATGATTGCGCACTTGATGTCAGACCGTCCAGGTGCTGCATGTAGTGCTAATGGGCTGTGCCATACCTTACGATATAATCCCAGTGTTTAAAATTTTATTGAAACAATACAATACAATACATGCTGATTTATATAGCGCTTTCACAACAGCAGCAGCTGTAACAAAGCGCTTAACAAACCAGACATGATACAAAATCCTTGTAAGAGCTGGCAAAGAGAGAGCCAAAACATCTGTGTGCCATTTCATCGCGCCAACACAACTACCTCACAACCAAGACCACAAGCGAGACGGCTTGATGTGACACAGCCAATTGTAGGTTAAACATTACGCTGACTGCAGATGGACCACCTGTGCCAAACAGACTCAGTTGTTTGCGGGATTAAGTATTGATACAGTATGTCCAAGCAATATCGCAAACCATCTTGAAGTCCTTTAAACCTGTGAATAAGACCTGTAGCCTGGTGCACAAAAAGCCAAGTGAGAATTTAAATTCCTGTGTAAACACTTTAGTGAAACAGCTTCTCTTCATTGTTGTAACTTCATTCATTCATTTTCCAAACCCCTTATCCTCAGTCGAGTCAATTTATACTTTAAATATTAATTACTTGTACTGAGTAAACTTTACTCTGTCCATTGATGATTCAGCATTCTATTTATTTATTTATTTATACAGTGGTACCTGTACTTACGTCTCTTCATACGAAATTTAGAAGTTACGAAACGTCTCAACAGGAAAATATCTCCACTCGTTACGAAAGACATTTCAAGATACGAAAGGTAAAACTACAGAATGGCCTGCTACTCGCAGCTCCGAGTTTCCTGACCGCAACATACTTATAGCTGCTCTGCCATTGGCTATTACCGAGCATCATCCTGGCATCCCATTGGCTAAGAGGCACTTCTACCAAACATGTGTCTATGTGTGTCGATAGCGAGATAGAATTAGGGAATGGCACGAATTAGGGCATTTACATGGAAAACTCGTCTCTACTTACAACATTTTGTAGTTAAGACATTCCTTCCAGAACCAATTAATTTCATAAGTAGAGGTACCATTGTACTTAGTTTGGCCAACACATTCAGTGTGCATGTGTCAGTCTTCACCAAACACAAACGTGTCTACGTTGCCATCCTCGTTATGAACACACATTATACATAGTGCCACTGCACCATTCCTTATGTTGTTATACAGTCTTCCAAGTAATTAGGATATAGTATGACTATTCAAAAGGAAGCTTCGTTGCAAACTCTAGAACATCAGAAGTAGTAGGCAAATACAAGAGCGGCAGCTAGGGAGGAACAAGTAGAGTACACAGAAGGTGAGTGAATATTAACTGCTTTAACAGAGGCAGAGGTAGCGAAGAGAGAATCACAGGGGTGAGCGTGGGAGGACACACTTCCTCAGAGAGTGTAAAATTCTTTTAACCAGCATGGAAATCAAAAGAGAAAAAAAACAGCTGATGTGAACAAGCAAAAGAAGACCCATGTTACATTAGGCGTGCAATAGGCTCCAACACTTTTCTGTAAATCCCCGCTGGATAAACTCTATGTGAATTACAACAATAAAGGTTTTCATGATTATTTTTCAAATCACTATGTGACACC
The DNA here is from genome assembly GCF_001891065.2 of Hippocampus comes. NCBI lineage: Eukaryota > Metazoa > Chordata > Actinopteri > Syngnathiformes > Syngnathidae > Hippocampus > Hippocampus comes. The sequence continues at coordinate 2,400,518 of NW_017805820.1, forward strand.
ATTTCTTCAAAAATCACAAAGTGTATTCAAAACCAAGTTCCATTTATCCATCCTTGCACTAATTATTATAATGAATTCACTCATTCTTCCTTAAATACAAATACACCGGACAAGGTTGTTAGATAATCGTGGATAAAAAAAGTTTTGTTTCTGAAATGAATTTGTCAGTCATTTACAGTATGTTTTGCAGTGGGATACAAGAACAAATTCAGAGTTTTCTCGGTGTGAGGGGTGCCTGTGAAAGTCATACAGCTACTCTATTTTAGAGACACAAGTAATATTACAGGTTGGAAACCACAATTACGGTCAATATCATGGTTCAGCTGAACTAGAAATGCATGGTTGTAGATGAGTACAATGATGACAACTGACATCTTTCTAATTCTATTTTCACATTCAATTAAAGTAAAATTACGGTGCAGTAACTCTCCTTTAAAATGTGGAACCAAGCTGCCAACAGAAGTGAAGTCAGCGCCAACTGTAGATGTTTTTAAATACAGGTCACAAACTGCTTTTCCCCACCACACACACTCATGACTAAGGTCGTTTAAAGCATTTGCGATTTTTCTCAAATGTTGTTCTTGCACAGTACATTCTTTTAGTAATTTTAGAAAGCTACTTTTTTATTTCCTTACTTTGCTTTTAAATGTCTGATATTATTTTGTTTGCAAATACTTTTCAACATTGTATTTTGAAATATGTGAAGCATATCGCGTCTGAAATGCGCGACATCAAGCTGACTTGCATTTGCTGCCTGGCATTTCAGTTTTGCCCTACGACGCATTGGAAACTTCAAGACCTATTAAAATGTCACAAAAATTTGCAGTATGTTTTAATACTAAATAGACAAACTAAAAAAAGAGTATACCAAGGTGTAAAATGTAGTGTACACAGATAATACCGTATTTTTTGGACCATAAATCACACGTTTTCTCTTAGTTTGGCTGGTCCTCTGACTACTCAGATGCCTCCTTTACATATTAAAATTAGAGCTCGTATTCACACCCAAGATTCCTGTTCCCCATGTCGACTGCAGCGAACAAGTTCCGTTTGGATTTCAGATTTCCGTTTCTAACTACAAATAGGTTTTTCTTTTTAGTTCAAAATTGCTTATTAAATAGGGGTACATCCGGAATATCACTCTGACACCCTTACACCATTATGAGACTGGTGATTTCGGAGAGGCAGAGCGCACTCTGCTCCCATTAGTTTCTGAACGCGACCTATGTTATCACGCTTGGCCAAAGATAGAATACTGGTTGGTTGTTTCACGTTTTGGTTCTCTTAATAGTAAATCATTGTTGTGGCGAATGCCGCATGGAAAAATGGCGATATGTCACACATTAACTTGCCATGGCAACTACTACTACTTACATTTCTTCTATGTTCTTCTGGTGACTGGCAAATACTTTTGATGCAGTTCCGCTCCCTTCTTTCGCCTGCGGCATACGCCACAACAATGATTTACTGACTACAACAGTAAAATGTGTGATAACCGTCTGGGATTCTACCTTTGGCCAGAGTGCCATGCAGGATTCTAAGCCATTTTAATTAAAAAAAAAAATTTAAATTAAAAAAAAAAAAAAAAAGAATTAACTTTTCTGTTGTTAGAAGTTTAGAATCCAACAGGAATTCGTTCGCTGCCATGAACCCGATTAGGGAACAGATTTTGGATGCAAGTCTGAGCTCTAATGTTCTTAGTATCAGTTATTTAAAAAAAAAAAAAAAAAACATGACTTATACTCCGATGCAACTTTTATGTTTTTTATTTCTTCATGATGCATCTTCTGACTGGTGCCACTTGTACTCCGGAGTGACTTGTAGTCCGAAAAATAGGGTACCGGTCCGGTAATCACAAACGCCCCTATTCCACTGAGTGGCTAATATTTACGAGGACATGTTCAAAATTCCCTTGCGACAAGAAAAACACTAATATTGTTGGCGAACATCTACCAAACGGTTAGCAAACTTTTTGCGAACATTTGTGATCTGCAACAAACCCTGATGTGAACGCACATTGTGCTACCTTCGCCAATAGGTACAAATGTTCGCCGCCCATTGGGATAGGGGCTTAAACACTCCAATTACAGAGTTGACAACAAAGTCGGGGTAAAAATAACAATATTGTAAAATACAATCATCATGGACAACTGTGACCCAAGAGAATGTTTGAAATTCCATTCATTCATTCATTCATTCATTTTCCGAACCGCTTTATCCTCACGAGGGTCGCGGAGGTGCTGGAGCCTATCCCAGCTGTCTCCGGGCAGTAGGCGGGGGACACCCTGAATCGGTTGCCAGCCAATCGCAGGGCACACAGAGACGAACAACCATCCACGCTCACATTCACACCTAGGGACAATTTAGAGTGTTCAATCAGCCTGCCATGCATGTCTTTGGAATGTGGGAGGAAACCGGAGCACCCGGAGAAAACCCACGCAGGCCCGGGGAGAACATGCAAACTCCACACAGGGAGGCCGGAGCTGGAATTGAACCCGGTACCTCTGCACTGTGAAGTCGACGTGCTAACCACTGGACTACCGGGCCGCCTGTTTGAAATTCCAGCAGACAGAATTTAACCTACTTACCTGCCACTTTTATCAAACACCTTGGTTCGGAACACCTCTTCCTGATCCAGGCTGACGGTGCAAAAGGTACAAAGGTCTCTTTGTCGGTTTGGGACTGGACCCAGGTTCTTAGCTGCACCTGCATCACAATAAGAAGCACATGGTTATCACTGCGAATCACAAATGAACTTCTTCTATTATTTGTTATTGCATTACTTTCTGTAATTAAAAAAAATGTCAATGGTGAGTATTAAACTTGGATATGTATGAGAGGAGGAAATTGAGTATTTATTGAACTCTGAAGAAATGAAATGTGTGGAATTTGGTACACATAAAAACAACGAGAAGAAGCTGTTCATGTGGCGGGAGATTCTGGTCCAAATGGACCGTAGCCTTCTGCAAATGAAGAGAGGGTGGAACAGGCTGGGTCCAGGGTGAGTAGGATCAGCTGTAATCTGACCTGCATGGCTCCGGGTCACGGAGCCATGCAGGTCCTGAATGGACGGGACCTTACAGCCAGCCACCTTCTCAGCACCATGCAAAGTACATTGCAGGCTGTGCCTGTCACTGGCACCAGCATCCCGCCCAGTGATGGGGGAGGTGATGATGAAAAGGTGAAAACCAAAAGGTAGAATGCTGTCAATATCTTCGCAACAGGTCAGATTTGGACTAAAGGGATTAGAAAGACAGAAACAGACAGCCTTAATTGGTCCTTTTGCGCTAATCTTAAGCACCGGTGGGGACGTAATTAAGAAAAGCTTCCAGTTAGTCAGTTGACAAGCTAAGTCAAGTCAAGTCAAGCTTTATTGTCAAATATGCTCTATGTGCAACATACAGCACAGATGAAATTACTTCCCTCTCTCAACCACAGTGCAAACATGCAGTGCATTGAAAGACACACAGCTAAAAATAAGGGCAGCAGACTGAACTGCATAAAAATACATCAAAAAATATATCTGCTACAGTTAAGGTTAACTAATATGTTTATAGTTCACAGTTTGTTTAGGAATGATTGGGAACAGGTCATTTAATTCCAATTTGGATTGTCATGCGCCTTTGTCAACATTCGGACACGTTAACACGTCAACCTTTAAAAACCAGCACCTAAGATATTCAAGTCATTCATTATTTTGCAGAGCATCTGGTTTCACAACGTCCCCCACAAAGTGTAAAGTGGCTCATCTGAAATATACACAGAAGATGAACCGCTCAAGAATTGTGTATGAAAGAGGAAAACGAACAATGGGTCAATGTGTAAGAGTGCTGTTTCATAAGATGGCAAAGTGAGTTACATGAGGTGATAGTTTCTCTATTTTGTTCTCCTTAGCGGATTAATTCATAGTAGTGAAACTGACACTTGCTTTCATGTTTTACTCCTATGCTTATGTGCCTTAGCCTTTCTTTTAATGATTTAAGGTCAATGTGGTCCATAAAAAAACATCATAGGGCTGTGATAGGACAGACATCAAAGATGTTGAAAGTGAGTTGAAAGATAGTGAACAATTCTTCAAAAAAAAAGTGGCTTAATGCAATGACCATCAGAAGCTTATCGAAAAAAACCCATACATCATAGAAAATCACACCTCAAGTATTTAAAACAACCACATAACCAAAAACAAAACAAAAAGAATTACACCTTGTGTATTTAAAAACCACATAACTTTGCCTCAAAGTACGTTATCTACACATAATGGGAAACATCACACAGACAAATGATGATTATCTGTGTTTTAACGCTTTAGCTTTAAGATATTTGAACCTAAATGGTAACAGGTATTCCCTAGATTCTGCAAAAAATAATCATAATAATAATAATATTACAGCAGCTTAAAAAGTCACTCACAGTCAATGTCAGTCTTCTTCCTTTGTTTGTCCACAATGATTATCATGATGTACTGTTTAATATTTTCCATTCTATTCAACCAAGTTTTTATGAAGTACATGATGGGGTGCTATTTTCCTTGTTAAAAATTTTTGTTTAATGAAAAATAAATTTGAACTGTTTTAATTGAAATGGGATTGTGTGCAAATGGTCGTCATATTCTCCAATGCTTCTAAGAAGAAAGGGGCAAAAGGTTAACGTGTATCCTGAAATTCACAGATCTAGTACTATGATCACGTTTCATTGACAGATTGGTTGCACTTCCTGTACATACCCTTTTCATTGGGACTGTTTTTTTTAACTAGACATAAACTTTATTTTATTAAGTTATACAAGTGAAAAATGTTCAATACAATTATGTTACCACACACACACACACACACACACACATACACACACACACACACACACACACACACACACACACACACACACACACACGTCCTATGCAACTTCAATCATTTTGCTTAGACGGTACTTCTCAGCCACCGTACATTGACATTTTCTGTTCAGTCTTTCCAATCTCTACATACAGCAGCTACTGTATTGTAAAGACGTTGAAGGACGTTGAAAAGAAGCGTATCATACAGGGAAATAATATACCAAGGGTGTCGAAAACATTATTAGGTTCATACTATAGGACTGTATGTGAAGTACACTGTCAGACAACATTGAGTGGGTGTAATCGGTTGAGTGACTCTTCACTCGCCGTCCGTCAGTCGTTTGCTTTCAACCTGATTGCTCAAATTATTGCCAATAACGAGTGATAACGCACGCTACAGACATGGTAACTGAAAAGGTGGCTAACCAGGGCTGCCTCGAAATGCGATTTGCCCAACGGAGCACCTGAAGTAAAGACCAGAGGCCAAATAAAAGCAAGCCGAGTTCCGTTTTTAAATGCGCTATTATTTGAACAGCAGCCCTGGCCCCAACATATCGACGGGAACGCGCTTCATGAATGAAATCACCTGCAGCTACATTGACGCGATAAACAGAAGCCGGCAGAAGTAGCCGATGAACAGGCTCTCCTGCCCCCCGACTGGAGATAGATAGCACGCCGCGCCCCTCCGGCTTTGCCTCTCGCTACTGCTAGCTTGTTCCCCGTGGTCACTCACTCGGTTTCACGGAGAGAAAATATATCGGCTCTGGCCGCCAAACTTACATATTTTACCACGCAGGCTCTGTAGAATCCGAATCCTCGCGTCGTCCTCTTCCGCCATGGTGAGAGCTGACCGTTGTGTATTCAGCACGGCTTTATCATATCCGTTTATGAATGCAGGCAGGCAGAGTGGGAGAGAACCAGCCCCACTGCCGCGTTACGTCAGGCTCCCTAACACAGCATGCACACTAGCAACTGCCTTTTGGAAGAGAAGTTGCCCACGAGCGGAGCCAGTACAACGTTGATGGATTTCTCTTCATGTCTTCGCATGGCAAACAGCCGTGATTGACTGTCATTATTTGAAGACAAGATACGACCGAAAGTCACAACAACGTGGTGGCCAACACTATTCGCACTTGACGCATCCAGCTGCAGTATGTAAACTCTGCCCTCGTTGATATTCAAACATTAAGCTTGCTAACAAACGCACTTCCGTGTATTTGCAGAGCAAGTGCTCTTGCCTGGCGACTCGAGATGTTTGCCCCACTTGTTGCCGGCCACAATTGACACATTGCCATAATTCTAATGCCTCATATCAATCCTTTAAAAAAAATGTGTGCCGTGTCCCTCGAGCCAACAGGAACGGGAAGTTAGACGACACACTAAGAAAATTACACCAAAAACAGAACTTTAATTATACATGAAAACTATCAGAATTTCAATTGAATCACTTGACTATATTAAATATAAAATGCATATCGGAACGACGGGAAAATAGTGGCATCTGCTGGATGAGTTACATACAAGTACTGTCCGCAAGATAGCCTCCGTATACATTTTCAAATTCAAAGTTGCGACATTATTACTTATAACATACACATGACATAAGGTGCAACAAACCTGCAGGGAGATTTTATTTCGAAAAATTGACACGTGGTGCCTCAAGATAGTATGGTAGGAAAAAAAAACACCCACTGTAACTTACTGCACTTAAGCATCAGTGTCTTGTTCTTATAAGATGCAAAGCTGAAGTGGGGACGATGTCAGTGTGATCCAGACACTACAAATAACTATTGTTCCTTTTTACAAGACATTCAGTGGGATCATTTTTGGCTTGTGCCTCAATCACATAGCCAAAATACTATTATTCCATATTAAATGAATAAATATGTCGACCAGTAATCACAAATTGAGATCTTAATGTGGAATGGAAGTCATGACATGGACTTTTGTCTCAAGGTAGAAGGGACCTTTCAGATGTTGCTCTTCAAATGATGAGAAAAGTGGTTATCACCTTTATATTTGGGAAGGTATTTACTGTTCTTTTGTAAAGATTTCTTCTCTTTCAGTTAATATATGTGACATTAGGCAGTGCTTTACGAAACAATGTGAAATCATTTCTCCAACTCGACAAACAAACAACAGGATGTAACGGTTTAGTACATGAATAATAATTTATTTACATTTTATATGGTTTATATACTGCGATTTGCTGGCAACCGGTTCAGGGTGTCCCCCGCCTACTGCCCGAAGACAGCTGGGATGGGCTCCGGCACACCCCGCGACCCTAGTGAGGATAAAGCGGTTCGGAAAATGGATGGATGGTTTGTATACTGAATACTGTATATCAAACACAACAATGTCGGGACTTACCGCTGCTGTGTGTTCAAAACAAAAAAGGATTACCCAACCATTAAATTGTAATTTAATTATTTTAACGGAAGTATGAGAGTATAAAGTGCAACCCACTATGTCCAACTATATTGGCATGGGAGTCCAAGAAATCCACCCAAGCTTGTTTTTTTTTTTCCTCCCCCCACAGAAAGTTCAAGCATTGCCCTCAATTTTATGATGTATTCAACGGAATTCATCTTCAGAACAAGCAAACATTTCAAAAAACACAATTTCAACATACTTTCAGGAAACAGCTCTCTTTTTGGACCCTCCATCCAGCTCACATGAACTGCTTTGTATAAAACAATCAAACAAAAAGTTTGGGTCAGAAGGTCTTCACAACCTATAAAAGTCTGTGAGGGGTCTTCATAACCTTTATGAATTACATTATGAACTCACCCCTGCTGACAATAGGGTACAAGCAGATGTTTGACCTTGATATTCAGTGTGTTCTTCCCAAACATTTTATCAAGCTGCTGCAAAGACAACTTTAGTACATTTATTACTCGCAGAAGTGACTCGAAGTTAATTCTTTATCTCGCCTCCTGGTGGTGTCCATGGTTAAAGGGCTTTAGAAAAACGTTTCGTCTTTACACATCCTTTTCTCTGGTTTGTGAAGAGAGACGGGGTTGTCTTTCAAGTCCGATGCATTCTTCGTTGATGGTTTGCAGGATTTCTGGCCATCAATTACGCTGTTTACTTCCAAACTGTCCTTGTGTCTACTGGCATCTCTCTTTTGAGCTTGAGGTTTGAAAACTTGATCTAAAGAATCTGGTGGATTGATTATTTTTTTCACTTTATGTTTCATTTGATGTGTTTTTGAGGGCGACGCCAAAGTGAACAGCGTCTCAGTCTGGTGCGATAAGGAACTTTTAATGTGCGTGTATGTAATGTCCTGTTGTGGGGTCAAAGTCATTAACTCTGTTGCATCCTCAGTTTTAGGCTTCTTCATGGGAAAATGTCCTTCTTCCTCACATTGCATGTCAGAAATTTGATTGTCATCCTCCTCTGTTTTGATGCAGTCTTTTTTGTTGTCCGTACTCAAGTTATCAAAGTATTCCAAACATGGTTGGCTGGTGTAGCTCTCTCCAGCTGTCTCCTGGTGTTTTTTCTCATGGCTTCTCTTGGTGGCAAGGTAGAGAAAGCGCTGGGGACAGAAGGAACAGCGGAACTTCTTCTCCGGGTTGCTGCTCCAGGTTGAATTATCAAAGCAGGAGCCATTTTCCATACAACTGTTGCAAACGTAATCATTGCCACTGGGTGTCTCCCCCGGGGGACCCTGTTTTCCACACGTGTGACAGAAATATGGGTGAGAACCAATAATGTGAGCTCTTAAACCCGTCTCAGTGATAAAAGAGCTGTCGCAAATGTCACAATTGTAGGTTGTCCTTGGGCTACAACTTCTGTGAAGACTACGTTTCACATCTTCCCCACCTGAGATACTGTCTCCTGTTTGCCAACTGTCCAATCGAGCCTCAGCGGCACCGGTGTCAGTTCTAACTGTCTCATTGTAATCATGAAACAAAGCTTGCCTGTGCTTGAATCTCCGCTTCTTTTTCTTCTTTTTAGCTTTGTAAGAATAGTAGGGACGCCAAAGCTCATCAGCCACGTCACAATCATTGGGATCCTCATGGGTCTCGGATATTAAACCTGAAATATCTGGTCTGAAGCGGAGTCTGGGGCTCTCCAACTTGCCGTCTGGGTGGAGTTGACTTTGGCTCTCCATCTCCCCCAGTTTTCTCGTTTCTCTCTTTTTCCTTCTTGGGAAGAGCTTGGACCCTTTGATTCTGCGGCGGATGATGGCTTCATCCCCTATTTTTACCGTTATCTGGCATAATGGTATCGCTTCACCATCTGCAGACGGGCCCGGGCAGACAGGTTTGGCGATGTAAGTTTGCGTCTTTGAGCCCGCTGTTTTATTGAGACTCGCTTTCTCGGTATTTGACCGAAGCATGTCCTTAGTCATTTTCTCAACTCGTTTTGCAGAAGCGGATAACTCACTGAGCTTTTCGACTGTGTTCAGTGAGTTTAAGAATGTTACGTTTTGACTGATGTGATGTGAGGTGATTAGATCAAGAGGGCGACCTTTATTACCCTCGGAGCAATTGGCTGGGTCAGATTTTGGGACCGTACAGTCAAAGTTAATGAAGGGTGAACTATGCTCAGCGTCTTTTCCTGTTGCGCTCTGGTGATAATTGTGGCGCAAACTTTGGTCAATATCTGTTTTACAGGGCTTGTCAAAGCTGATGCGGGGCATGACAGGAGCCACCATCTTTGTTGTTGCCATGAAAGTCAAAGGCAATGAAACACCGTCGAGGCAACTGCTCACACTATTTCCCTCAAACTGAGGGCAGAGAGGATTGTTGTCAAGTTGTCCTTGATAGTCTGTCTCATCACCTTCCGAATATGTCTGACTGTATGTCTTATATCGTCTTTTCCTAAATTTCATAGGCAGAAGCCTGTACAGCTTAATTGGATAAACACTGGCTTTCAGACCACCATTGGCGGATTTTCGCTTAATGGCTAGTGTGGGATCAATCCCGTGGAAAGACTTCTGATGGTTTTTTAAGATATAATATGTCATGAATGTTTCCAGGCAGAAAATACACTGATAGCGGCGTTCGCCTGTATGCCAGACTTCATGCTTGGTCCGGTACTCCGCCAATGCAAACACTTTATTGCAGTAATGACAGGGATAAGCCCTCTGCCAGGAATGTACATTCTCATGGCGCTTCAAACTGGAAAGTGTGATATACACCCGTTTACATACACTGCAGTTGTATCTTCTCTGACCGACTCCTGACCTTTTTTTATTTTCATCTTTTGGGAGCTGTAATTGATCAACAAGAAGGGGGCCAGTCTCCGGGTGGTCAACAGGAGGAAACTGAGTTCTGGTGGTCTCCTCGCTCAAAATGCTAACTGAATCGAGGTCCCCCTCTTTGACAGCCATGTGACCGGAATCTTGTTGAGGCTTTCCCCACACAAACTTCGGACAATTTTGCTCATGGTTGTGCAGCCATTTTGGATGGATGAATTTTTTGTCACAAAACTTGCAAAACAAATGACTATCAGAACACTTTTGATGTACCTTGGAGTGAATTGCAAGGAGACATTCACTTTTGAATACCTGTGGACAGCGTTCACATTCATAGATTGAGACGCTGTTCTCTGTTTGAGGAGGAAGATTTGAAGGACTTGATGCTGTCTGGACATAGCTGTTGGAAAAAGGAATAACTGCAGCACTGGGCTTATCTTGTTCACTTTGTGGAAAGGGTGGATGTGCTGAAGTCGCTCCCTCGGCTAATGTTGGGGTTAACGTCTTATTTTTTTCCACGTGTCGTTCCGTATGTGTTGGAAATTCATTTCGAAACAAAGCACCTCTAAGCCTGTGGCGCTTTTTTAGTGGGCCCGAATTGCGGTAAGTATTTTGCTTTGGCTGGAATGCTGCAAACTGAGACACCTTCTTGCTGTCCCATTGACTCGTCGGAACTTTTTCTTCGGGTACTTTGATCATAGCATACGAGTGGTCTAAGAAAGTGGGGGTTTCACCGATTCCATCAAGGCAAGAAGATTTTAAGCAACCCGCTGGGAGCTGCCCCTCATCTGGTGACTGCCTACCGTCTCCTAGTGGGGTGAATGGATTGTTCCCAGGACACACCTCAGTGATAGAGAAGGCATTGGTGATTCGTGGTCCTCTTGAACCATCAATCTCCTCAGGTCTGGTGACCTCCTCCTTTGTTTTTTTACTGCTCCAGTCTGTGGATTTAACGCAGTCCAGTTGGTATTGATTCTTGTCCTTTTTCTCTTGCCCTGCAAGCTTCTCTAAAAAGGGAATACCAAGTCTTTTCCCTGCTGCTATTAGCTCCTTCTTGTCCTCAACACAAGGCGATGTCACCTTTGCGGAGTAGATAAAATTGAGGACGCAGGCAAAAACTTCAGACTTCAGGTCCATCAGTTCCAGCACACGGCTAGAACTCCATGTCTCATTTGACAGAGCATTCTTGAAGTAGCCACTGCAAGCTGCCAGGATGTTCTTGTGGGCACGAAACTTCACATCCTCCACTACAATAGTCACATCACAGAAAAGGCCGAGTGAGCGCTGCTCATTAAGCTTGCTGAGCACGGTGTGAGGGTGAAAACTATCCATCAGGTTCTAACTGAAGCAACAATTCGCAGCCATCTAAAAAAAAAAAGAAAAAAAAATAAGAACAATTTACATTAGTTATACACATTAATTTTGGAAATATAAATCCACAACAACATAAAGACCCTTCACAAAATTTAGCTAATATCACAACACTAGATGGCAGTAATGTCCAGACAGCAAAGCATCCATGCCAGCAGGTCAATAGTCCTACATAAATCACTCATTCTTTGTAATGGTACTATTTTATCCCATGTATCATAAGTAAAATATTTGTTTTTATATGTGAATAATCCAAATGTCAGACAAAAACTCCTGTCAACGCATCAAAACATGACTGTGATCTCGTTAAAGAAAAAAAGAAAAACTCTGCTCATGTTGGTTGTGCTCTATAATTAGTTTTCACTGTTAAAATATGTGGAATTGATTACAAAGCAGGATTTATATGAAGACATAATGGAAGATCCAGTTTATTCACTGTCTCTCTGAAAGAGAATTCATCACAGCAAGAATGATCAAGCCATGCCAGTGACCCTGGTCTAAGTGCTACTAAATCATGTAGCACTTGGATTGTTTCTTTTGGGCAAAAATCACCATCATCAATGTCATCATCACGTTGACATGTATTCAATTTTGTTTCAACTTCCAGACTTTTAAGTAAGATATGGGGCATTACATTGTTGTAAAAGTTCTAATTGTGGAACAAATATAATATGGCCACCATTTTTTTAAACACTCATATTGCTGAAACTACAACCAGCCTCCTTGTCCACATTCTTCAACAGGCTTCTGTTGTTATGGCAACCTACTATTTTTGCGCAGTATGTGTTGAGATGAAGTGGAATTGCAAGAAACACTACTATCTATTGTTGTCAGATTTTTCCGCAAACATTTTATTTTTCGAGTAAACCCGCACTCACAGTTGCCTAGTAAGCGATGTGATCTTTGTCTCCGCTTGAAGCTTCTTTGTGTCTTTTACGTTCTCTGCAGCGGACATTCTACCAAACTGAATCCCTTAACACAGCATGTGATGTGCCATAGCTTGTCTGCTCTCAAGGTTCACCTTGACATTTTAAGGTTGCCATACCTCGCTTAAAAAAAAAAAAAAAATCTACATATATATCTATATTTAAATGGAACTCTTTGATCCCACAGGTTGATCAGAAATTTTTACATCGTGCTCAGAGCTCATAATTTCACAACACAGAACTATATAGGACCGCTGAAGGGAATCTTTTTTATATCATTATATGATATGAAATCCACTTCTCCTCAAACTTAAACATATTGTTGTACTACCTTCTCAAAGATAACCGGCAAAAACATCAACTAAGCAAATGCTACACACCTCGAACGTGTGCTTCAACACCAAATGTAAATTGAGATCAATCATGCAAAACATACCTTAGCAAGTCAGAGAAACTGATGGAGAGCCACGTAGTGTCAATTTTCTTTACATCTCAAACCTACTTCACAAGAAAAGAAATGGTTTCGTGGGAATAAGACTTAAGTCTTATTTTCATAGTCGGCGAACAGTGGGGCTATCAAAAGCAGAGTCTTTTCAAACATCATTGCTTCTCTCCCTTTCTGTGTGATGATGACTCCAGCTTCCTTGTCCTTTGCCTCCAGCCGTGCAACCCAAGTCCAAAAGTGAATCTGCCCTGCTTTTCTCTTCTCGGGCTGTCCTTCCTCTGTCGTGTAGCTATACTTGGAGGATGGGCTCACCTTTGTGCTAGCTGGGCAACCGGCACGTATTTTGCAGGAAACTGCAACTTTTTTCAAGCATGGCAGCGGGTTATTGAAAACTGAGCGATGCTGGGCGCTACATCACACAAGCTCTGTGCCCGATAAAAGAGCCAAGGCAAATGCATCACTGGTAGCAGGAGTCCTCTGCTTCTTCAGAAATGCCTCATTAATCCCCCATAGCATCACACCAGCTATTTATATCATCTGCAATCCACTGCTGAGGAAAAATAATAATGCACAGGGTTATTTCATGCGCGGTCTCACCCAGTATGTTACACACAAGCTCTTCTTCGCCTGTGCTCATACAGAGGCAGTGGTTGGTAATGCAGAACCGGAGAGAAGATGGCGGCAACAGTAGTCCTAATTTCTACCACTGCAAGCCAGGAAGAGACTGCTCTAAATGTTTTCACTCGCAGTTTCAATGAGCATGGCAACTGAATGCTTGAGGTAAAACAGTTCTGATACTGGCGCAATATATGCAGACATAGAGGGTGTTGATTGATGCACAAGCAGCGGATGCGTCAGCACTGCAGACGATGTGGGGGAGGGGCTGAAGCTGAACCCACCATGACACTTTGAGCCTCTGAGGATGAAAACAGGGCTTTTATTTCCACCACTCAGTGTGGGAGGGGGGTGTCACATGACACTCTTCCGTCTCCTCAACATGGCTAAGAACAACTCTGACCACTGTTCGTAAAAAGGAACCAGCACGTGTCAATCAAATAAACTGATCACCCAAACTCACTGTAAATACCACGGTAAAGAAATTACTGATGTATCACAAATACAGCTAACCAAACACAGGATGCACATTACGTTAGCCAGAAGAGCAGCCAGTGCACGTGTTTGTGCTTTTTCACCCTATGGTAGCTAGTACTCACTTCACAGGAGCTCTACTTGCTAGCGGTGCTTTTACACTGGTGCTACTAAGCATTACTCCTACTCTATCTGAGGTTCCAAATGTGCCGAGAGCAGATGGTGTTAACCACTGCTCCTTGCTCAATGGTCAAACAGATTTGTCATTGCCAGGTCATTTTAACATTCGGGTATCTAACTTAACCTTAAACTACACTATAGTATTATTGCATTCTCCAGTCTCTTTCCACTTTGACATTATGGACGGAATGGTTGTTCAAAATCCTGTTTGCCACCGTTGGCCTTTTTTCCCCCTTTACTAGTTCCGTCAGACTTACAGAAGAAATGAGAAATAGAAGTCAGTTGAAATCAATTAAGGTGACATACGAATTTGATTCAGTCCACGTGCTGTATGTTGTTGCAAGCATCTCTGCTTCCCCTTCGAGCCAAAAAGGTGACGAGTGAAGTCTGTAATATGCTCATATTTGGGCATGCTGTATAACTTTCCCATGCCCGTAGTGTAGCTTTGCGTCCTTGTAACAATCATCACCTAGAATTGGAATACTCCCTGCTGAAGACGCACAAACTTTGGTATGCGCCAAGCTGAGAATCGGTTTAGGAGAAACGAAAGTTATGATATCACGCTTTGTGTCTCGGTAACGCCCTTCTGATGGTATAAAAATGATGTGAATCTCTTCCTGCTTCGCACTCGTGACGCGCAGCGATTGTCTGTAATTTGCGGGTGCCCGGAATATTCTGTTATTAAATGCTTCGAAGAAACTGTTCATCGATTCCAGCCTTTATTTGAAAAACCAACATTCCCCTCATCCGAAATTCAACGAACACGCGGGGAAGAGGAGGCCGCTCTTCCCCCAACACTAGCGACTAGCCACATGCTGTAAATGTCGCCGTGGAATAGTAAAGTCAACAAATCAACAAAAAGTAGATGACTACTCTGTTCAACCTCTGCTAGTTAGAATTCAATTGTAATTTCAAACTGTAACAATGTGCGCTCACCAGATACTGAGCTAACATTTACAATGGCATGCGCTGTCTGGTATTCCTTGTGTAGCGGCACGGTGGACGACTGGTTAGCACGTCCACCTCACAGTGTAGAGGTTAGGGTTAGGGTTACATGTTCTCCCCGTGCCTGTGTGGAATTTCTCCAGGCACTCTGGTTTCCTCCCACATTCCAAAAACATGTGTAGTATGAACTTTCTAAATTGTCCCGAGCTGTGATTGTGAGCATGAATGGTTGTTCGTCTATGTGTGCACTGCGATTGTCTGGCAACCAGTTCAGTCAGGGTGTACCCCGGCTACTGCCCGAAGGCAGCTGAGATAGGCTTCAGCACGCCCGCAACCCTCGTGAGGATAAGTGGCTCGGATGAATGGTGGACGTATTGTTTTTGCTATATAAGCTAAGCTAAATATGTGTTTCTGTTACCAGTAGCTGAATATGTCAAAGTAAATGAAAATATTTGACACTTTTTTTTTTCTGGTTGTATTTGAACAAACATTAACTGTAAGTTGTGTGAGACAGTAACGTGCCTCTACTTATTTTTTTAAGGTAGATGTGAGTAATTTTTTTTTCTTTAGAGAAACATACGTCACTCGCTTACCAGAATTATATACATAGGGTGATCGATCGGCTTTTAGAGGCTTTGATCGGATTCATCGATCATGCACTTTCTCACGAAGATCAACCGATAATTATCAGCCACCAATCGATCGTAGTATGCCGAGTGAAACAGTACTTCTCTTTCAAAGATGTATGTCTTGTTATTGATTGTTGATTTCATTTGTGACATTGAATACGTTGCTCGCTTATTTATAAACAAGTCAAGAGTGCTGGTACAAGCAGCAAAGTTGAATAACAGTTCAATATACTGTCATCTTAATTTTCGTTATTACTATATTAGTACATATCTTTAAAAAATTCAAGATGTAAGGTATAATAGTTATTAAAACAGCAGCTGCTTGCTGGTGTGATATCCCACGATTTATATATGATCAGATTAGTCGACTAATCGTGACTACTATTGGTGATTAGTCGACTAGCAAAATAATTGTTTGGGCAGCCCTCGTTGCAGAAAATAAAAAGAAAAGAAAAAAATGAAATGAGTATGTTATTCACTATATTTTCAAGACTCAAACTTAATTGTGTGCAGGCATAATAAAGATGCTAGACAAAGTCACATTCGATTTCCCAGGTCATAGTACTGGTATTTGACAGTTGAGAGAGGTGTGGTTTCAGCGCATTCAGCCGACACAGCCACAGCACTCAAGAGCAGCAAAGAAAGCTTGGGTTTTCAAGATTTTGAATCTTCATTTTATGTCCTCTGTGATTCGTTGTTGTTTTTTTTTTTTATTCATTCAAATTTGAGGGTGATAATAGTACTCTTCTCATTGGCGTGTCAAATTTAGAAGCCATTTTTTTGGACTTAACTGGGACTGAAAAATATTTGAAATGCCTTTGGTTTCTCACATGAAATGTTTCCAACGCCCATCATTTGTGGTCTGTATTTAACTGATACTAAACGTCTATAAAGGCCGCACGACATGTTTAAAAAAGCAGGCTTGGCCTAATCTTCACCGACTAACCATTCACACTCGACACACATCCGTGAGATCTTCCGATGTCACCACAACAAGCACACTTTGAGTTGCTTACCTGAAGGTGCAGAGATTCTTGAATGTGCAGCCTTGGAAATTCTTGTTGGGGTCTTGTTCTGCCTTTGCTCTGGATCAAGTGTTTACCATTGTGTTTCTTCAGTGTTGTCGAGTAGCTTTCTGTGGAACACGCTGTTGGCCCTGGATCCATGATTCTTTCATTGCCATGTATAGCTAGCAGTCTTCTGAGAGCTGCAGCCACTGCTGCGTCACTCTCGTTGCATCACTGACCCACAAAGACAAGCTTGAGGCTGGGGATGAGGGAAAACAACAAGCGGCACTTCATGATGCCATTCCAGCAAACACATAGATGAGGCCACCATTCTGCCTCAGATTCAGGCCGTGTTCTGTAGTATTCAGGAATGGTATGCCAGACAGATCTTTTATTGTTATGTAATGAATATTTTTTGTCATCTGCGGGGCAGCTGAAAAGGCAGTATCCGGTGTTTAGAACCTAATAATAAACCAATCCCTTCCAGTCAAATTCTGTGTGGTCATGTTAGAGCAGATCATTCAACATAGCAAGCTAGCTAGCTGAACTTGACACTTAACGTGCTTGCCCTGTACAGTATTTAGACATACCCTCCACCTTAAAATGACATCATCTTGATCATTACGTGGAACACTACACAATGGAAGTTATAAAATAAGCACATGCCCTACCTGATCATGTTGGTGTTTAGATTTCCAGGCGTTTTTTGTACCATCTGTTTAACTAGGAATAGTCTCCAGTAGAAACAAAGAAACAATATGAAATACGCCTACCTCTGCCTGACGGTAATGTTGCTTGTCTGTGCAAGTTTCGGGTGATGTAGGACTTTTTCTTATGTGTCTGAAATGTGTTGTAGTCTGTAGGCCTGAAATGGGAAACAAAATGACAGCACTTGCTTTGCACACGTTACCGACTTGATCCCCCGCCTACCAGCGCCATCTGACCGGCCGGCACTTTTCTTTGCCGTGTTGCGTCCTCTGCTGGCTGCCGGGGAGAGCATGCAGAGACTGCCGTGCCGATTGCTTCCAGTAGATATCGCAAAAGCTTCTTTACTGGAACATAAACAGGAAGCAAGGGTGACAAGTGACCGCTGACCTTGTCATGAAGTCACACTCCTAATTTAAAGGTTTTATTTATTCTCTCTAGTCCCCCATACATCGCACGTCAGCATTTGTAACTAATGAAAGACTGACGGGTGATAATTTGATTTTATCCAACATTAAATTAATTCATTTTCAAATATATATAACTAACAGAATTACCGCTGTATTACTGCATAATTACAACATTTGAGACTGGGTGTCCTTGAAAGGCAATTATGCTCTTAGCAAAAGATGCCATGAATAGGCTATTGTGTGAAAGGGTTTTTTTCCCCCCCCAAAAGTAAAACTCATGTCTTTATGTGCGGAAATGGGTGAAATTAAGGTATGTGGTGTGCACCCTGCAGATATCATCACATAGGTGCCAAGTCATTTTCTCAAAGTTAGAAAAGTGTCCAATAGAGCAACAGCGTTCGAATGCGGCTAAAACCGGAAGCGAACATCAGAAGAATCTAGTCCCTGCGCGGATGAATCTGGCGGATCACTGTTGTCGGTCTCTCAGCTGATGTCAAACTAGAGGTAAGACAGGGTCGGAGAGAGAAAATAGAGGAGCTGGTGCACTGTCTGTTACAACTACAACACTGGAAGAAATAGGTAACACCGTTCAAATAAATGTATCGCTTTTCAGTGACACTTGGCTTGACAGCCTTAAGACGTGTCGAAAATTCCACAATCGAAATTGATCAAATGAAATAATGCACTAGGCTTTGTTTAAGGTCTCGAATCCTGTCTGTGCTTTTCTGTTTTTGTGTCTAAAAGGTATCCGAGGCCATTTCGTTTTGCTAGCTGACGTGAAACCTAGAAAAGGAGACTGTACACTTAGTTCACTGCGACTCAGTTGCAGCCTCATGTACATCGTTTGACTGGTGCAGTGAATCCGCAGTTCAGAGAATCACATCTCGTCTTGCTGGCGAAAACGCAAGCTAGCGACAAGAAGGCATGCTAATAAAAAGTAGCTCCAGTGCCAGTGCTAGCTGGTAGCTGTATCCCTCTTGTTTGGTTTGGCAACGTTCAGCGTCAACGACTGTCTCCTATTGTACCGAATTCAATGTTAAGGTCAGTATTTTATTTTGAACTGAGCAGCTACCACAGCTCTTGGCAAACGATAACGAAGCTCTGGTGAGCCATTATGTCAGCTCACTGTTTGCAAGTAAACAAATTGGAAGCGTCTGCTATCGTATCTGGCTAGGCTAGTTTAGCCCCAAAATAATGCGTGAACAACCTGGTCGTCAGTGCTAAGGTGTTTAAATATTGTGTTGGCACAGCACAGTATAATTCACGGGTTTAAATGTCAGATGTCGCGTGTTCGCTCAACTTGTGTCTGCCTCTGAAACATTAAAGACAAACGCGAGTTGGCGTCACTGAGAGTAGGACATTGGCCTTCTATCACCTCGGAAAACATTGGTGATCTTAGCTTGCTATCCTTAGTTAGCCATACTTGCGAGTTCTGCGTTCACATCGACACTCGCGGAAGAGATGCTGGATATGCCTGGTAACTGTTTTTTCGTGAATTCGACCATTTAGTGTTGCTGGCTTAATCATCACATACAACAGCACGTCATGTAAGCTAAACTTTCCTGAGAGTCCCGTGAGTGGTGTAGTTAGCCAGTATGGTCTACAGACCAGAATTGTCACGATAGTTTGCATATAATAAGTTAGCTGGCGCTGGATTTATTGTAGCCTGCTGGCTTGCCGTGTGTCATTAATCGCCTTCGATGCTATCGTGTTCGATCTGTGACGCTAACCGGATTGTTTGGCGATCGAATGTGTATCCTGTCAAAAGGGCCGTGTCTCGACAGGACTTAAAAATAACATTGAACTGCACGAACGGGGTAGATTCTATGGAAATCAAGCAAAGAAACAGATAAGTGAGTTTGGTTGAGAGCTTCAGGTTGAAAGGTGGACACACCGGTACGCCAACTACGCATTTAATCAACCCACTGCTCCATTAGCTGCTATACTTTTAGCCGACTGGATGTCGTGTATGCGTTTACTAACAACGTGTCCTAATAATAGCCACTAACCGATCGTTAACCAGTTTTGGTTTGGGTTCTAAACACGTATGCAGTGTACAAAAGGGACACATTCTGTGGTAACATTTTAGGTACTAGCTTAACATGCTAGTCGGTGACTGTAGAGAGCTACGTCAAAAATCCAGTCCTCTATTATCAAGGTTTGAACAAATAGACTCCGTTGTGTTTTATGACTGGCGCATCAGAGTTAACTCCGGTTTGTTTAGTGTTGCCGACAACGTTGGAACTTAACGGAAAAGGTACGCGTCGTCCACCCGGACAGACGAATAAACAAAGACCAGGATTCACTGTCAGTGAGGGCCTAAAATGGCCTTAGTATGTCGTATTTTTATGGTCACTTATTTCATTTTTTTTCTTTAAAAATCGGTGTTTTTCTTTTGTCTGAAATAACCGTGAAAATCATTTTGTGATGCACGTCGGTAATTGTTGATAATCTCATGTGTGTGGGAAACGTGAACCAAGTCAAAACATTTGATTCATTCCCTTGCAGTACTAACCACATCAATTGTAGAATTCCTTGAAGAGGCAGAATTTCCCTGATTTCTTTTGATGGTTTTACATATAATCCAATCAAGTTTACTCATGATTATTCTTTGTAATTGACATGCATCAACAAGCATTTTATTCATTCATGAATGGAAGCCATTTACGCGAAATTCTTCACCACATGAGGCCAACATGATAGTAGGTAATTGAATGTTAAAAAAAAAAAAGATGACGCAGAGAATCATCTGTTCTGCTAAAATGTAACCTATTCAGTTAAATAATCCAGGAATGATTGCCCTGTTTGTTCGCTGATTAGATTTAAATGACATTCTAATTATAGTCAAATGCTATATTGATTTTCCAAATACTTACCAAATGTCGATAAATCTATAGTAGTAGTATCACACTAACATAAGGATTTTTTTTTCCAAATTCTCTCTTTGATTACAGTGAATGGTAGTGTCTAGAAAGGGTATGTCCCTTCAGGAGAGAGGTGCCAATGTCCAACCGGCCTAATTCCAATCCAGGGGGGTCACTGCGCCGTTCACAGAGGAACACTGCTGCGGCCCAGCCACAAGACCACACAGTTGCTGGAAGGTATGTTTCTTTGTGAATAAATCATTATACTGTTTGTTAACTAGCCTATCATTCAAATGAGTATATAACTTGACTTGATGGTTGATGGCAGTGATTCTTCACCTTGTCAGCGGTAATAAACATCGCAATTTCATACATGCTTTCACCAAACCCTTCATAATTGGAAAAATAAAATTTTCAAGCTCAAACCATAAGCATCTATTTTATTAATGCACAAAATTAAGCATGCATCAGTTGCACACAAAACCACTGTGGTCAAAGAATAAAAACAAAAAAACAAAAAGATAGGGCAGTGAGTGTTCACTGCCAATCACTGTGCCTTTTGATGTTGCCTTAGGTTCACCGCATACTGGAATCAACTCATATCCGACCATCACACAATATGGCAGTTGACCACTCGCCCACACACATTGGGTGATATCATTTGTAGACTCCCTGCCATGTGAACCGTGTGAGCATATATTGTGTTTTAATGCCCTCCATACAATATTTTGAACGGTATCACATTTTTTTATCAATAGAAATAGACTGCTCAGAAAAACATTTGATCCAAATTTTTGTCTTTTGCTGTACAAGAACAGGCCATTATTTTATATTGGGTCTGTAGCATGTCAGAAAATATGGAAAGTAAAAGCAGATTCGATTTAGGGAAACGATACGCAAAAACATCTCATATAGTGGAAAGGCAGTTGATTGTTCTGCCTGTCACTGTGCATGGTTGACAGATAAATTACATAATCATAAACAAAAACATTTTTCTTAATAGAAAATAAAATAAATTTTGGCAAAATAATTGACATTGGGTGATTTTCTGCGGCACACCCCATGATAATCTCACAGCAGACTGGTAGTCAATAACAGACACAGGCCATGATAGTTTGCGCCGCTGAGCCAGGGCACATTGTGTCCCACTCGCATAAAACCTGGAAATAGTTTTTTTGACTGTGGAAAAGCTTCTCCAACATGGCGGCTGTTGGCACCAGGTAGCCCCCAAGGAACACTTGAGGAGTCTTTTGGCCTGTTCTAAAAATAGCTCACCAGTGTTACGATATGTTATCGGAGTAATCATTTGAAAATGTGACATTTTTAGAAATGGCACATTTATCTGGTTTCTTATGAATAATAACGTGATCAAAGATAGTTTGAGCACATTTACTATTTAAAAAGTGGGTGTCAAACTGGTAGCTCTTTGCCCTTAATATCTAGGAAGTAGCTCTGTTTCTCAGTGTTAAAAAGTTACTGCGGTTATTATGAAGGCTTGATTATGGTGACACTTAGACTCTACAACTGACTTTTGTTTCCTTGGTTTTAAAATATGAGAATATGGAACAAAAACAAAACAGAGGTTGACCTTCTTGCCAGAGCATTTTGTGTTCCACTCTACACGTATCATATCTAGAATATGACCAGTATACTGGTAGTTTGAAGTTTGCCATGCTTGCAAGAGCTAATGTTCAAAGGCAATTGTCAAAAATTATTCGCATGGATTAAATCTGTTATTCTCTGTGGTTTAAGTACAAACACCCACACTGTTCCTTGCACTTGAACTTTCAACCTTACAGGTTGCAGTCAGAGCAGGTCAAACAAAAAGCAAATTCCCCACCTGAAAGTAGAAGGCCTATATCTAAGGCTTCCAAAGCCACAAGCAGCTCAGTCACTGGCCAGACCAGAGGGCACAGCTCAAAAAGGTACCCGTCCTCTCTACTTGGTAGTTCATTGCTTGAGATTTTTTGACATACGGTGTGCATTTTGTTCTCAGAGTGTCACATGACATTTGTGAGCTCCGAGTAACTTAGATCACATTTTGTTGTTTTCCTTCCAACTTGACAGAAGCGGACTTGCTCTGTCTGCGGCATCTTTTGTACTGCAAGACGACCCAGAAGCCGCAGGGACATCTGAACAAGAGCGACAGAGCCACCAGTCCAAGAGCGAAGGCACCCGAGGACTGAAGCGAAGTGAAGCTCCAGACCAAATTAGCGCTTTAGGACCGATACCAACAAAAAAGCCCAAATCCCTGTCCTTACCCAGAGATAATACCTCAGAGACCAGGAAAGGCCCAGCTAAGAAAAGGTCACTTGCTGCAGAACCACCTGTATCATCAGGTAGAGGACAAAGTAAGAAAAGTGGGGCCTCTGGGGCCTCACCGGTTCAGAAACGAAAGAAAGCGGATTCTCACCCTGGTCTAAGTAGCGCCACCGTGTCCCTCTCCAATCGTACCGAGGGCAGAACTGTTAAACCCACCAAGCTGGCGTCAAAATCAGCCGCCTCAGCCAAAGCTGGGTGCAGCAACGTGACAGACTCCTCCTCTTCTGCCTCAACTTCCTCCTCCTCTTCCACTACAGGCACAAACAGTGCTACGACGCCAGGTGCCCGAGTTAAACAGGGCAAAGACCAGACTAAGGCACGCCGTTCTCGCTCCGCCTCAAGCCCCTCTCCTCGCCGTAGTACCCGTGACAAGGAGCAGGCCAAATCCAGCTCTTCAAAGTTTGAGTGGGCGACACGCTTTAACCCAAAAGTCAACCTGTCAAAACCCAAACTGTCTCTCACTGGGTCATCCAAAACTGAGACATCCAAACCAGGACCGTCTGGATTACAAGCTAAACTAGCACGTGAGTTATCATTGTTGACATGCAATACAGAATTGAATTGGCTTGACAACCCCCCTTGCAGGGGTATGTGTAGTTATATGGTCAGTGTATGATCCCAATGCAACAATTCTAGGTAAATATGACCCATCAGGTTTATGTTGGTCTCCCACATGCCATCTCTGTCCTTATCCTGTGTAGGCTGATCGGGAAGCTTTTGCAGAAACTTTGTGAAAAGTTTAACAATTCTAAAACAAGATTTTCAATACCTTCGGTTGGTGTTGGGAAGATGTACAAGCATTTTGAGAGCTTTGCTTGTCCATACTGCATTTGGATGTAAAATCTGTTTTTTAGAAGAGAGGATCGTTTATCGTGTGGTGTGATCTTAGCCCTTCAGTCTTGTGTGGGATGTTCACATTGCAAAAATGTTGAGGTCCCACATGCTGTGATATGGCGTCGCTGATGTGTGAGGTTGGTTACATCCCACAAAGCCACAGACACCATTTTCCTGTGGGGTTTTACCTCACAGTTATATATGATTGGCATATTGAAATATTTAGTATTTTAATTTAACTTTGCATCCACATAATAATGCCTGAAGTGGAAATTTAACTGGCACACACTGCATAGCTTTTGTGTTGTACACCACTACCAAATAGCACACATGCAGGCATACAAGGAAAGATGTCAGAGTAAAAGGGGCACACAGAGTGCTGCACTTCATGAGCTGTGGGAGTGGAAACTGCCTTGCTCAAAAACACCTCGACAGTAGCCAGGAAGCAAACTAGTGTCCCTCCAACATCTAGTTGCCGTTGTTACTTATATTTTTTCGGCAGCAGAACAGTGGCCCGTGAACTCAAAAATTCGGAGGTACTGAATTCTGAGGTACTGAGTTCTCTGTTGTTGTCAGGAACGCATACGGGGAGGCTGTGGGCACCTCGTGGGCTATAGATTAATACAATGACAATGCTGTTGCCAAAGTTGTGTTGTTGACAGCTCTTTATGGAGGCCAAAGAACATGCCATTGAGAAAGATGTGTAACACGCAACACCCAGTATTAGATGAAAAGGAAGCAAAGTTTGTTGAGACCAACACCTGATCTGTGTGTTTAGGACACATCAACAAATTGTCTTCAGAGGCTTGGTGTCACGGTTTGACAAATAAATAAATAATCCATCCATTTTCCAATCCGCTTTATCCTCACAAGGATCATGGGGGGTGCCGGAGCCTCTCCCAGCCTTCTTCGGGCAGTAGGAGGGGGATACCCTGAACCGGTTACCAGAAAATAAATAATTCTTCCTAGTAAATAAATTTATCTGTTTGGAATTCACTTTCTTGTGCTAATGCTACATTTGTGCAATTGTCTGGATTGTCCAGTTTTTGATCTTGAGCTCCTAGGGAACTTTCATCTAACATTTAAAATGAAAATAGATTTGACTTTTAACATTATTTTTCTCCGTTCTTTCAATGTCATTTAAATGTTCTGCTCTTCAATAAATGTGATGGTTAGAACAGTGGTCCTTAACCACTGGGCCATGGGCTGCAGGCTGATGCGCTCCACACAGATGAAAGAATAAGAAAAGTGGAGTACCTCTGGTTTATTTATTAATCCAAGGCTGAAAAATATTTTACGTTGAAAAGTGACTGGATACTTTGCGTTACATCCATCAATGACGGACACCTGTAACGATGCTAATCATCTAGGTCATTGAACGCCAATATTGAACCCACAAGCTAGCAACATGAGTAAAAAACGGAAGTGGATGGAAAGTTTCTTTACAACGGGCAAAAGGCCCAGTAATGACATAACCACAAGAATCTTTGACCAAGAAGAAATAGAAAGGTGCATTTCACAATAAATACTAGGCGACCTACTACTAGAATTACAGATTTAACACGACAGGTGATTCCCGTGCACCAAGCCCGCTATGCACAATAAGCAGCGAGTGGTGCGTAGATTTAGCGTGGTGATTAGTTATATTTGTTCTGTGGTGCCTTTGTTTGTTGGTGCCTTTCTGGTGGGCGCTGCTAATATAGTTACATTAAAATGTGGCTTCATATCTATTATTTGCAAAATACTCGAGTTGTCGTGTTGCTCGTATCATTCATGCAATTTGTGGTCCCTATAGCACATTTAAACGTTACCATATTAAAACTGTTGCTCCCCTTGGATCAGTGGTAGAGTGGTCATCTCCCAACCCAGTTGGGGGTTCAATCCCCGGTCATTGCGACATTATCGAAGTGTCCTGTAGCAAGATACTGCCCCCCCCCCCCAGTTCCTCCTGATGCTGCGTCATCAGTTGGTAAATTAGGAGGACTGTGTAAAGCGCTTTGAGTACCAAAGGTTGAAAAGCGCTATATGCGTAACAGCCCATTTACCATTTAATTTCGGTGAATGGTTGCCGGTCCGCGAACGATATTGATTTGTATGAACTGGTCTGCGGCAGAAAAAAGGTTGGGGTCCACTTTGTTCGAACATTTGGAACAAATGGAAAGCCCAAGGACCTATAGACCATAGGTATGGCCTTGATGACTGCATGCACACACCTGAATCAGGAGTAGTTTTTTTTTTTTTTTTTTTAATTGGACCAAATTGTACTTCTGTTGACTGATTGTATTATCAAGGATACGCCAAGTATCCATGATATATAAGAATAAATATTCATCCTTTCATTAACAACCACCCATCCCCCTCCCCGGCAAGCTAATTAAGTCTTGACTGAAGGAAGTTGAAGGGGAATACATAAAACAATAATGTGATGAACTCAAACACTGCTGTGAAGACGTTTACTGTATAACACCAGTCAGTTATCTACTTTTTAAGCCCCAGCATCTTGAAATTTGCAGGTTCAAAATGAAAACTTTGGCATTAAAGTGAATCGTACCTGTGGAAATGATTGTTGGGTCACACTGTTCTTA
This sequence comes from Hippocampus comes, assembly GCF_001891065.2. Taxonomy (NCBI): domain Eukaryota; kingdom Metazoa; phylum Chordata; class Actinopteri; order Syngnathiformes; family Syngnathidae; genus Hippocampus; species Hippocampus comes. The sequence goes on from NW_017805820.1 coordinate 2,426,867, forward strand.
GTGAGGGGCCTCAGTGTCTTGGGCTCTGGGCCCAAAAAGGCAGACTCCTTTTAAGTTGGCTTGGTTATCAGCCTATCTATCACTTGACTCAGTTATGTTTGTGGGCAGGCAAAGACACAGCACTCTGGTTTGAACTGCACCTCTCCCAGTTTGTTAATCTCTCATCATCCGATACCTTAACACTGTATTCACAGCATTAATGGTAAGTAAACCAGTACCAGTCATCATTCTGGGAGGCATTTTGTCTTTAGTGTTGTTTTCATGCACTATTTTAATTTTGTCATTTGGTATTGTAATCTGACATTTCATTTTATTGAAGAAATGAATAAAGACTCTTATGTCTACCATGTAACAGTGAAGGGTGCCCTGTCAAAGTGCAATACCGCTAGCCTGTCTAGCCAGAGGTACAGGCTTTCAAAGAGACTTTCAACCACTGAAATTACATTTGCAATTGTGGTACATTTTGATCAAAGGTTTTGACAGAAGTCCCCCGCATACTTACATAGTTTCTCACCAGTTTTTAAATGTCATCATTGTTCACCTAAGGTTTGAGAGAATCTACTAAAAAGCGCAGCGAGTCTCCTCCAGCAGAGCTCCCCAGCTTTCGGCGGAGCACACGCCAAAAGACCACGGGCTCCTGTGCCAGCACCAGGTATATTTATGTATTTATATGTGCCTCCATTTTGAATTAGACTTGAGCGAATTAGTTTGAATAAATGTGCTCTGTACAAAAGACCCTTCTCTTGGTCATATTATATCCTGGAGACATGAATTTGAAGCATTGATGTTCTAACTATCATTCACCAATAATTAATTCTGTGACCCTTTTTAGTGTGCATGTCTGTATGTGTGTCTCCCCTTTTACAGCTTGGAGATGCATTTAAATTTGTATCATCAGGATGGCACAAAGTTTAAAATGAGATTAGATGGTGGAATCACTCTAGTAATGGGTGAAAATATTTAAATGCACCTTACCCATTTCTTTACTTTTGTCTTAATAGGCCTTTACAGGTAATCCATAATTTAAACTGCAGCCACAAATAAACAACCCTAAGCAAGAACTGCATGAAATGTTCTTATAAAAAACAAAAAACAAAACAATCCTCTCTCAGGGGTGTTAATCAAATTTTTTGTCACGGGCCGCTGGAGTAAAGTCTTCCCCACTGAGGGCTGTTTTCACAGTGAAACAACAAAAATGTTTAATTGCCTATCCCTCTATTACTTGTACACAACAATGGATTACTACTTTTGAAATCAGCCAAGTCAACTATAATAGTTTGTTAAATTATTGATCAAGTAAGTGTAAACAGGGTAACAAAATAATTGCAAAATCTCAACGTTATTTATTACACATGACAATTGAACATTTCACAACAGATTTTAGCAAGGATCACGCAAGTTGCCACGTTATTTGCCTTCACGGGACACACAAAATGACATGGTGGGCCGGATCTGGCCCCCTGGCCTTGAGTTTGACAAGAGTCCTCTATCTGTTTTGACAATAAGACATGTTGAATTATTTTTTTGGTGCTCATATTGATTATGCTTTTTACGTGCAGTCGGCGGGGCTCAGGCCTGGGCAAGCGTGGGGCAGCTGACGCTCGCCGACAAGAGAAAATGGCCGACTCTGACAACAACCAAGATGGGGCAAACTCGTCAGCTGCTCGCACTGATGAGGCATCACAGGGTGCCTCAGGTACCTCCTTACTTATTTACAGTCATCGCATTGAGAAACCAAACTTCTACATTGAGAAAAGGGACTAAATAAAATAGGTTTTCGTCATAACTTCATTGCTTTCCTCACAAATTAAATAAATCTACCCGACCATTGCAGCTTCAAGTTCAGTTACTGGAGCAGTAGGTATGACCACCTCTGGAGAGAGCGAATCTGATGACTCAGAAATGGGAAGGCTTCAAGGTACCTCAGCTCTACATGTCCTCAACATTTGTTTACCACGTTTCATATAGTCATTATGCCTACGCATATATGTTTTTTGTCTTAACCTGCCACTTTGTGTGTGTGTGTTTTTTTAATAGCTTTACTGGAGGCCAGGGGTCTCCCCCCACATCTATTTGGCCCCCTGGGACCCCGGATGTCACAGCTATTTCACAGGACCATCGGCAGTGGTGCCAGTAAGTAGTACATTCTTATCTTTGCATCTCTGTCACTTTAGTAAGATGTGAAGAATTAGTTTAAATATTGTGATTATTCTTCGTCCAGGCTCCAAGGCTCAGCAGTTATTGCAAGGACTGCAGGCCACTGGCGACGAGTCTCAGCAGCTCCAAGCTGCCATTGAGATGTGCCAGCTGTTAGTAATGGGCAATGAAGAAACACTTGGTGGATTCCCTGTCAAGAGTGTTGTGCCTGCTTTGGTGAGTTTTATTCCATTAGTCTCTTGAAACATCTGCACGGACGAAGTGATTGGCTTTTCACGTTAAATTATGGCACTTTACCAATTTAACCAAATACATGTATTTGTTCAACTTCATTTCACAGATTACACTGTTGCAAATGGAGCATAATTTTGACATTGTAAGTATGCTGAAACATGATGACTATTTTCCCCCCAGTGTTTTTCCTGTTTTAACATAATAATCTATGCCCCCAGATGAATCATGCCTCCCGTGCACTCACTTATATGATGGAGGCCCTCCCCCGGTCCTCAGCTGTGGTGGTTGATGCTATTCCTGTCTTCCTGGAAAAGGTAAGACACCCCCCCCCCCGCCCCCAAACTGTTCATAACTATCTTGCGATAGCTAAGGATGACCTTTTTATACACACACTCACATGGAATGTCATGCAGCTTCAGGTGATCCAGTTTATTGACGTAGCTGAGCAGGCGCTGACTGCCTTGGAAATGCTGTCGAGGCGACACAGCAAAGCAATTTTGCAGGCTGTAAGTGTGTAACGTTAGGCATCTTATCATTGTTCACTGCGACTGCCAAAGTACTTCAGATGATCATGTCCTTCCTCACAGGGTGGGCTTGCTGACTGCCTGCTCTACCTAGAATTCTTCAGCATCAATGCACAGAGAAATGCCTTGGCCATAGCAGCCAACTGCTGCCAGAGCATTACACCTGATGAGTTCCACTTTGTTGCTGATTCTCTACCTCTGTTGACTCAGAGACTTGCACATCAGGTACTTGATGTCATCAAACCTGTCTGTCGACAGGTTTCCCATTGACGGCGTTCGCATGCAGTCAATAACCCTTTCAAAACCTGAATATTGGCAATATTCTTGTTGTAAACACGTGCAACAAACAGAATAAGATCCCCAAGTTACACTTTTCTAATCCGAAAAATATGGTTCCGGAAAATCGACCGCCTCACTAAGTCACTGAAAAAAAATCTAAAGCTACTTTAATGGCACATGGTTTTTATTCCTTAGGATTTGTCTTTTGAAAATGACATGAATGCAAATTGTTTTTGTACACATTGCTCTAGAATGTTTCAGATTTTCTAATTTGCCCATTTTTATTCACCACACAGGACAAAAAGTCTGTCGAGAGCACTTGCCTCTGTTTTGCGAGACTGGTGGACAATTTTCAACATGAGGAGGTCTGTTCAATAATTTTGGTGGATCATTTATTAAGATCTATTTTTTGATTGCAGTATTTCACAAAGCAGTTTTTTTAAAAGCCAATTTTTATGTTTGAATCAACAGAACTTCTTGCAAGAGGTGGCATCACGAGACCTTTTGACCAACATTCAACAGCTGCTGGTAGTGACACCACCTATACTTAGCTCTGGGATGTTCATCATGGTTGTGCGCATGTTTTCCCTCATGTGTTCCAACTGCCCCTGCTTGGCAGTTCAGCTCATGAAACAAAGTGAGTAACAGTGCCCATAACCGTTGAACCCCAATGGTTCACACTTTAACATCATCTCTGATACAACCTTTGACCTGATAATCGGTGGCAGGTTTGCTCAGCAGTGTATCCGTTCACACTGCTCAACAAATCAAGTTTTCCTATACCATACATTTTGCAGACAATTTATCCTCAGCACAGCACAGTTTCCTGTATTCTGTATGTGCACACAGCCATAACATCTCTGCCTTATTTTCCTTCCATCGAAATCTTCAGGGAGAGACGATCAGATTTTGCACATCTTACTGATGAGGCATTTATTTTAGGGCATTGTTTTGCCCAGCGCTTTATCCCAGTGTTTTTAAAGAGATTGTTTGTTATGGTGGTTTACAGTATAATTAACTGCAAATGGACAAGGAGCGCCAGTTGGCCAACACTTTTCAGCCATTTATTGAATGCTGGAAGACCAGTAAAACACAAACTAATCAGCACACTGCAATACTTGTCAAGAACTGGCATCATTTCATAAAGAAGTATCGCAATGCTAGGAGTTCCCTGCTAACCACAGATGTCTATTTTCTTTTTTCTTTTTTTTTTTTTTTAATACCTTTTCAACAGACATAGCAGAGACACTGCGCTTCCTCTTGTGTGGGGCATCAAATGGCAGCTGCCAGGAACAGATTGAACTTGTACCACGGAGCCCTCAAGAGCTCTACGAGCTGACCTCCCTCATATGGTAGCGCAGATCTTTCTCCATACATAACATTTTCTCTTCTTTTTCAATATGAACACATTGACTGGTACCATTTTACCTCTGTTTCTGAACATTGTTGATTGGACTAATGTGTGAAGCACCAGTTTACATTAGAAAAATCTCTCAGCATGCCCCCATATCACAAAGCAAAACAAATCAGAGCGAATGAATACTAAAATAATGAAGATTCCCGCTCAATTATCTCACAATTGTGATTAGTGAGAAATCTGGGCATGTGCACAAAAATGATATATATATATATATATATATATATATATATACACACACACACACACACACACACACACACAACACACACACACACACACACACACACACACACACACACAGGAAGCCATGACTTAATCTGTTGTATGATTGACAGCAGGGGAATACACACATTTATTGAAACTTATGCTATCTAATTGAAATTAACTTATTTGTTCTGCTTGTTAATATATGTCATTGTCACAGAAAGATAAACAAATGTATATTTTTTAATAATTAAATTTTTTTTGACAAATTAAATTCCTCATAAGCTCGCCTGGTACACACAAAGGCCATTGATTTTATCCTGATTTTGCCACTTTTTGACCAAGTACGTCAAACGCCCGACAATCTTTATTTTACAAGGCATCTGGTTTTACAAGATCGTCCTATAAGATTATCCTTATGTCTGCAGTGTGTTGGGAGGGGATTTGTTCCGATAATAGGATCTAAAACGACTTGGGCCGACGATCTTAAATAATGAATGCGTTCAATATTTATTCCCCAAAATCTTCATGTGGGGAAAGCCCTCTTGAGCTGTTTGATACAGAGAGCTGTGACATGAATAGAATGTAGCCAATCAGATAGGAACCCTGACAGACGAACGGGGAAGTGGAAGTAAATAAAACAAAATGTCCTATCCAACGTTGTTTTTTTTTTTTAAGTTTAAGAGCAGGTTCTGCAGATGCCACGAAGTGTTTTCCAATATCCTCTCTTGCCAACATCACCATTTTAGAATGCGCCGCCTGCGGTCGTTTTGCAAAACACTTGGGTAACATGAGCGCATATCAAAGAGCTCTTCTTCAATTTTAAGAGGTCACGTGTGATCATGTGAAATTTCTGCCTCTGAGGACATTAGTGATGGAAGAAAATGTTTGTGTGCGTGGTTCTATGTTGAGATTATTGGAGCACACTAGACACAATAGGACCACATCTTTTAAATGCACAATTTTTTTGTAATCTTACTGTGTGGGGTCTGCCAAAGAAAAATACAAATAAATCTTGTATCATGTGAAAAATCCTTAAATTTTTGTACCCAGCCTTCGACAAACAAAACGGAGATAAACAAGCATACATACGTTTATGTCTTTAATATTCTCAGTGAAACCTCAGAAAAACTTAAAATAGTTGCACAACAATCTGAACTTGTTCTCCATCTAGTGAGCTGATGCCCTGCCTTCCTCGAGAGGGCATCTTTGCAGTTGATGTAATGCTGAAGAAGGGCAGCGCCCAAACGACGGAAGGAGTCATATGGCAATGGAGGGATGACAGAGGGCTGTGGCACCCTTACAATCGCATCGACAGCCGCATTATTGAGGTATTGATCTCCTATCGGCACATTGTGACATATTGAAAGTTTTATTATATTGTCATTGTGGACCCCTGGTCCATTTACGGTCCAAGTATTGATGCCGTAGTGAATCATGATCAAATCGCTCATTCATATGAATACATTTGTAATTATGGCTGTGTTTGGTGATTGTCATGTCCTGCAGACAGCCCACCAGAATGGGGAAGATGAGATCAGCTTGTCAACTCTGGGTCGCGTGTATACAATTGACTTTAACTCTATGCAGCAGATCAATGAAGACACCGGAACTGCACGTGGTATTCAGAGAAAGCCAAATCCACTTGCAAATCCCAACTCCGGTAATTGTCTCAACTAAGTTTCTAAACCAGGGGTGTCAAATTCATTTTTGTCACGGGCCACATTAGGGCTGTTATGACTGTGAATTTTGTGAAACCATATGAATGTTTAATCACCTTCATATATTACACAACAGACTGATGGATAACTAGTTTGGAAATCAGACGTCAAGAACAATGGCTTGTTGAAACATTGTTTACGTTAATGTAATAAGGGGTTTGCTTGATTTAACTTTGTGGACCACATTAAATGATTTGGTGGGCCAGATCTGCCCCATGGGCTGTGACTTTGATACCAGAGTTCTAAACCAAATTGGACCATGTACTGTATTTTATCTAAATTAAACACTTGGTTCATTTCTTTCAGTTATCTTAATTATCGTAATTTCCAGACTATAAGCCACTACTTTTGTCACACGCTTTCAACCCTGCGACATATTTAATGATGCGGCCTGTTTAAAGATTTTTTCCAACGGCCTCCAGGGAGCGCTCGAACAGAAAAGGTAACAGTGAGACTTTTATCATGTGTCACAGTGTAAACAACCGGCTGTGATAAGTCGCATTTCACCTGTGTTTTGAGCTGGACTGCAATCCGAAAGCTGTGTGGCTGGGTCTTTGACAGACTTAACCGAACACAAAATCATAATACAATATGGGCACCTGCGGCATATAGACAGGTGCAGCTTGGGTGTTTACAAAATCGTTTTGCCTTTAAAAATGTTGTGGGTGCGGCTTATAATCAGGTGCGCCCTATAGTCCGGAAATTACGGTAGTAGTCCTTTTGAGCATCAGACTAAAGTGTCTGTTGTCATAATTTGGTGTGTGGTTTTCAAGCCTATAGTAAAACGGTTTTGCCCTTTACTCCAGGGAGCCACCAGGAAGTTAGGCGAGAAGATGCACGCGCCCAGCTGATGAAGGAAGACCCTGAGCTGGCTAAATGTTTTATCAAAACTCTATTTGGGGTCTTGTATGAAGTGTACAGCTCCTCTGCTGGACCTGCAGTTAGACACAAGTGCCTTAGAGCCATCCTCAGGATCATTTACTTTGCTGATGCAGAGCTGCTGAAGGATGTGTTGAGGAACCATGCAGTGTCGAGGTAACCCACTGGACTGGTGGTTTCATTAATGAATCAACTCAATTTTGAAGGTGCCAAAAAACGAGCACATTTATTAACATGACCAGGGCTCTATCTATTTATTTGTTTTTTTTTATTTATTCTTGAGGTAAGGCAATTGACTTTTTTTTCCCTCCCCACCACCAGTCACATTGCCTCCATGCTATCCAGCCAGGACCTAAAGATTGTAGTGGGTTCTCTGCAGATGGCTGAGATCCTCATGCAGAAGCTGCCTGATGTCTTCAGTGTCTATTTCAGGAGAGAAGGTAGGTCTTAGATTTCTCTTTAATATGTTATTGTGCACAATGCTTTATTGCGGCTAATCTAGTTTTGTCTGTTTTGGAAATGCAACTTCTTCAAAATTAAAATCACTTCTAGTGTAGTCATTACAGATTCCTTAAGAGATCATGAAAGAGAAAAAAAATGTTTGTGTTCCCTCAGCATCATTATCCCCCAATTTTTCTGTCACTGCTAGGCTCCAGACTTCCCCCAAAATGGTCACATTTTGCCCCTAGAATTCGAGACGAAACATTTACTCGCACTATCTGCTTGTGTGACCAGTGAATTTGCCATTTTTGAAACAGTATTATGTAATATTTTTTGTTGCTGAAGAGCTGATTTGCCACTGTTAAGACTGATGACATGGTGGCAAAGTTGATTGAAAAAGCGTCATTTGAAATTGGTTTGGGTTTTCGATGTCAGAAGTGAGCAACAAACGTTTCGTGGCAAAGTATGTTTACTGGCTCTTGAAACCAAAGCGAATAGCGCCATAAAATGATTTCAGCATGTAAAATAGACACATGCCAGCAAATGGCTGAATTATTTTACATTTTTTACTTATGACAAGGAGCCCAGCAATACAGGAGTCGATTGCTCGGTCACTCCAAACATTGCAAAATCTACACTGGTGGTGGGTGCTGCTGTTGTGCTTAACATATTTTTATGAATGACTCATTCACACTTTAATGCGAGGGAATGCAAAGTTGTTCCACTTAGGGCTCTATAGTCAATGGTTCACCTCAGTGACCTCAAGGGCGTGTTCTGAAATTCATTCTGATGCCTGTGCACTAATCTGACATTGTGTGTGTTCAGAGAGGCAGAGTGCACTCCACCCCCTTTAATTTACGAACGCAACATATGTTCCAAACCAATCAGTAGCCTGTGCTTGAACTATTTCTACCTGTGGTACTTGAAGCACTGGCACACCTTGTCCCCAGTCGCAGTGCCTAGTATGTGCTAGGGAACTCCATTTCTGGTGCACTCTGAATTTGAGCACCGCACTGAACTTCATAGTGAACCAGTCTGTGCTCGGAGCATATTTCCTTAGTGTGGCTGTGGGGCCCTGGAATTGACATAAAATTCAATTTCAATCGCTAAATATAAGCCAATACGAAAGTAACATGATATACCAAATTCTTTTTTTAGAGACAAACCGTTTTCTCAAAATCATGAACTCAGTGACTCATTTTATACATTGTGTGCCGTGGTCATTTCTATTATGTTGTAAGGGTATGTGGATAGTCAAGGCCTGTTTTTGTCCTTAACTCTCTCTACAGGTGTAATGCACCAGGTTAAAAACTTGGCAGAGTCTGAGAGCTTTCTAGTTACTAGTCCCCCCAAGGCCTGCCCCAGTAGTAGTACCAGTCTGTGTACTACCACAATCAGCACTACATCCACCACAACCACCAATAATGCGACTCCTGACTTGGGCTCTCCTAGCTTCCAGCACAGCATGGATGACTCACTGGACCTCAGTCCGCAAGGGTGAGTAGAGTTTGATTTTCTTTGCAATAATTTTTTTTTTTTGAATGACCAGTGGATTGACCTATTGTCATAAAAGACTACCTGAGGGTTTTTTTTTTTTGTTTTTGGTTTTTATTAAAGAACAGTAAATCATTATGCATCGTTACACGAGTAGACTTATCAGTAGTAGCAACATGAGGGTTTGCCAAAAATTAGATAGAAACATTTTAATTTTTAGTCAAAAGAGTCAACAGATCTTGAAGGGCAAGTCATGTTTTCTTTTCACCCGCCACGTTTGGTAATAACCCCATTTACCATGCTCCTATTGTTTATACTTAGGAGGTTAAGTGATGTCCTGAAGAGAAAACGATTACCGAAAAGGGGGCCCAGAAGGCCCAAATACTCACCACCAAGGGATGATGACAAAGTAGACAATCAGGGTAAGTTTCTCTGAGTAAAGTTTGGCTAATACTTACTACTCTGCCACCCTACTGTAAGTATAAGTCTTTCTAATCATCTCGTTGGTATTGTCGTGCGTGCACCACAGACACTGGAGCGTTTTCTCAAAAATAATAGAATGTTGATGATTTTTGTGCATGTTCTTAAGTTGAATTATATTTTTTCTCAACAGCCAAAAGCCCCACAAGTACTCAGTCACCCAAATCATCCTTCTTGGCCAGTCTCAATCCTAAAACCTGGGGTAAACTGGGTGCTCAAACTAATAATGCCAACTCCGAGCCCTCACGTACAGCGGGAGTGAGTGGCCTGGCAAGGGTGCCTCCCAAGGACTCAATTTCAAATAACAGGTGTGATCCAATAGAAAATAAAAATAAAAAATTCAATGTGATGTGAAATCATGAGTTTGAATGCATCTGTGCTAATAATGTTTTTGATTTTTGAACTTATTTCTGCATTTTGGCAGGGATAAAATCAAGGCCTGGATCAAAGAACAGGCCAACAAGTTTGTAGAGCGGTACTTCAACTCTGAAAAAGTGGATGGCAGCAACCCTGCACTGAATGTACTTCAGAGGCTTTGCACAGCCACCGAGCAGCTCAACCTGCAGGTATAGCAGGCTCTTTCTCCCATACGTTATCTAGCCACAGGTAATGTCTTGATATTTTATGTTCTGCTTCATAGGTCGATGGTGGTTTGGAGTGTCTTTCGGAGATCTCCAGTATTGTGTCAGAATCTGATGTGTCGTCTTTTGAGATTCAACACAGCGGGCTGGTGAAGCAACTCCTGCTTTACCTAACGTCTCATACAGATAGGGACTTGCTTAGTCGAGACCTGCGACTCAAACGGTTCCTCCATGTCTTTATCGGCTGCCCGGTGAGAAAATGTGACTTATATTATGAAAGATCACTACTTTTTTTTTTTTTTTTTTTTAAACCTTTGCCTAATTCATTCAGAAGCTAGATGTAAAAAGGAGCCCCATTTTTTTTTTTTTTTAACCCTGTGTCATTCTTGCACGTGATTAACAGGTTCCAGGAACAGAGCCTGTAAGTTGTCTCGACCCAACAGAAAATGGGCCTTTCCTGGCACTGGTTCACAAAATGAACAGCTGTCTGAGTCAAATGGAGCAGTTCCCCGTCAAAGTGCATGATTTCCCCAGTGGGAATGGCAATGGGAGCAGGTCAGTTGGTTGGTTTGTTGATCACCATTTTATTTCACCCTAAATTCATTTGTCTACATGAGTTTAATCAAGTGAATACGCTTCTGTAGAGGCTCACAGGCACTTAAGTTCTTCAACACACATCAGCTCAAGTGTCAGTTGCAAAGGCATCCAGACTGCACTAATGTTAAACAGTGGAAAGGAGGCCCTGTGAAGATAGACCCTCTGGCCCTGGTGCAAGCCATTGAGAGATACCTTGTTGTTCGAGGTGAGTGACAAGGGACCAGCAGCTGATTTAAACATTCTCCCAAATGTCCTTTGTTGTGTAATTGAGCTTAACCAGTTTTTGTGCACTCGTGTATTATACAGGGTATGGCCGAATCAGAGAAGAGGATGAAGATAGTGATGATGATGGTTCAGATGATGAAATAGATGAGTCACTGGTATGCGAACAACTCGAAGCAAAATGTGCATGCATTTTTTTCTCTTTTTTTCCTGAAACTCATACACTTGTTTTGGTGTTGACCGTAATGTAATTCTATTGGTTATGTAGGCTGCACAGTTCCTGAATTCAGGCAGTGTACGTCATAGACTACAGTTCTACATTGGTGACCACTTGCTGCCGTACAACATGACAGTTTACCAGGCTGTGAGACAGTACAGCCTTCAGGCAGAAGAAGAAAGAGAGTCCACAGATGATGAAGCAAACCCGCTCGGGCGAGCAGGCATCTGGACCAAAACGCACACAATATGGTACGTTTTCCTCATGATTAGACTCCGCTGGTGTTTTTATTTTATTTTTGTTTTATTTTTATTTTTTGGGACTGGTAGTACTGTAGCGACCAACTTTATCATTTGGTCATACAACACAGAATTGGATGCACGCTTTTTTTTGGGCAGTACAGCATGACCATATTGGCTGATGTATAGTCGTCGCAATTGGCATGCCGTAGTTTAGTATGATGTAAATATTGACAGTGACTGAAGATATATTTGCAAATATTTTACTGTGACAATTTTGTTTGCAACAAACAGGGCCTGACAAAACAGGTCAGTTATTTTATAGAACTTTTAAAAGAAGACAAAAAAAGGAAACACCATGGTAAAAACTGAAAACATCAGTAAAAAGCAGTGAAATAATTGCTGACAGTTAAAGAACTTCAAATTTGCTTTAGTTGTATTAGTTCAACAAAACTAATTTGAATGCTTTCAATGCCGAATGGGGACCAAAATATTTTTTATTTAAGCCTACGGGGAATGTAAAATCTCACTTTAAGTTTGACAACCCAATCACTAGATTGAAGGATGGACCCACCGGGCTTGATTAGATATGACGTAAGTGACTAGATGGACCATTGATTGTAATTAAAATAGACAAGCGCGCAATCTCCATCGCCAAAATCCAGTGCGGGTCGTAGGCGCCTTAGTCAATGCGAGCGGACCGAGGTGGAAGCCCTCATTTATATAGCCTTAAAACATGTACACGCGCTGTGCAACAGGACATTTGTATGAGCACACATTGAAAAAAACGAAAGCATTCACAAGCATAATGATCTTGCTTTCGAGCCATGTCATTTCTTAGCATAGCATTGTCCACACTGATTTGGTTTTAGCACATCTACTTTTTTTTTAAGTGAAAATTGTCAGCTGTGGTACCAGCAACCTCGAGGTTCTCTGTATCTGGCCCAGGATGGAGTTTAAAATCAACACCCCGTGCTCAAGTTAAAACATCTGATTTCAACCCACCCTCAGGTATAAGCCTGTTAGAGAGGATGAGGATGGCAGCAAGGAAACTGTTGGAGGGAAGAGGGGCAGAGCCCAGACTGCACCCACGAAAACATCCCCTCGCAATGCCAAGAAGCAGGATGAGCTGTGGCATGGTGAGGATCTCAATGCTTCACAATGCAATGCACTTGCCTTTGTTAATAATTAGTCTGCAGTTGAGCAATGGTGAAGAAATCACTACAATGTTTACAAGGGCAAACATTACGCGAGTTAACATGTAAAGGTAGCAGTGCGGTTATCTGTTTATTTCCAGATGGTGTGTGTCCTGGCGTCATCAATCCCTTGGAGACATACCTCATTTCAGAGCCTCCGGAGAGCATAACCTTTGATGACCCCTCTTTAGATGTCAACCTGCTGCTGAGGGTCCTGCACTCGATCAGTAGATACTGGTTCTACTTGTATGACGTAAGTCCCCACGAGTTACTAGGAGATGTCTTCTCAGCAAGTGCGTTTAGTTTCAAGAAAATGGAAGCGTTTTGACTTGAGACTGCCACGGCAGCATCTATATGTGATGCATGGACACGTCTCCGAACACCACACAGTTATTACGTTAATCAGCTCCATGTTTTCGTAATGGTGACTCAAGAATTTCAGAAAGTTGATGAAAGTAGACTTTACACCGACCTGATTGCCTGGATAGAAATCGGTTAATAGTTTGCATTTTATAGAAAATCGCACATCGACTGTAATGTCACACAGTTTGCATGATCTGTTAATGAAGTCGTTGATCAGATCAATGACTTCGGATCAGCGAAATAAGACATGACAGTAAGCACAACCTCGTCCACTCCAGGGTCGTTCTGTGCTGCCATAGTTTATATGTGAGCCCCAAAGCTAATTATCTTGCTAGCTTGTCTTGTGAGCAGAAAGTCTGCGCCGGGAGGCAGAAGTTCCAACTCAGCGCCCCCAACCATCCAAACATAAAGTAATAAGGTTTCTTTTTTTTTTAACTGGTAAAAAGTCCCAAACCATTTTATTTACATCAGAAACTAAAAAAACAAGCTACCGTATGTGTGTTTTCCACTCACCTTAAGCTATGTGTACTATGGGCCACGCACATGCAAGCACATGCAACCAACAAGCAGTTGTTTGAACAAACACAGAAATAGCTCTGTTGTTGACAGGCGCACTAAATGTTTTCTAAACAAGGATCTCGAGGTGGTAGAAAAGTAAACAAACAAATGAAAGACAAAATAATCAATCGCAGACTTGTACAACACAGCCAGCTTCCAACACAAGCCAAAAGGAGCAGTCGTTGGCTACTTGTAGGAACTAGTATGTGTATGGACTTGTGTCCTTTGCTTGAATCTGTGATCGAATATCATTTTTGTATTCGCAGAATGCTGTGTGTAAGGAAATCATCCCCACCAGTGAGTTCATTAACAGTAAGCTGACTGCCAAAGCCAACCGTCAGCTCCAAGATCCCCTTGTTATTATGACAGGGAATATCCCAACTTGGCTCATAGAGCTCGGAAAGACATGGTAACTGCTTCTCCCTTTCTCCTTGTCGTCGTAGTTGCAAATTGGTATTGGCCCATTTTCTCATGTTGTCTTCTCTCCGCAGCCCTTTCTTCTTCCCCTTTGATACACGGCAAATGTTGTTCTACGTAACTGCTTTTGATCGCGACAGAGCCATGCAGCGCTTATTGGACACAAACCCTGAGATTAATCAATCCGATTCTCAGGACAGCAGAGTTGCACCACGTCTTGACAGGAAAAAGGTGCTTTTTTCTTTAATCTTGTGACTGAACTGTTGAAACTAACACATTCTCACATTTGACATTGAAAAAAACTTCGCATTGTTCGAGATCTTGTGCTGAGTTTATTTACTGTATTTTCATTTTCAGCTCCATGTAAACTTTCTTTGTTCCTTCTTTAAAATGTAATTTTATGTCCCACTCTGTCAGAGGACGATAAACCGAGATGAGCTGCTCAAGCAGGCGGAGTCTGTGATGCAGGACCTGGGTAGTTCGCGTGCAATGTTGGAGATTCAGTATGAGAATGAGGTACTTGAACCCAAATGCTGCAATGTCCTTTTAAAAGTCAGTCAATGTTGATATACTTTCATTCATTCTGTGCTGTATGTCCCGAAATATTTTTACGTTGCATTAAAGATCAGACCGGAACAGGAGTTACCCTGAACCGTTTTGCAATTATTTTGACCCATTCCCAACAACTGCTTTTGTGTTGCTTTATGTTAAGAAGAGCGTGAGCATGAATAGTTGCTGTCCTTGTTCTCCAGGTGGGCACAGGTCTTGGTCCCACTCTCGAGTTCTATGCTCTAGTTTCTCAAGAGCTACAGCGGGCTGACCTCGGTTTGTGGAGGGGTGAAGAGGTGACTCTGACAAATCCTAAAGGTACCCCCCTAAACTTCTTTTTCTGTAATGCATTGTTTGAAATAAAACTTCGATTACATGATCATCTGTGAATGAAACCGCTGCTAGTAATGCAATTATGCGGTTGCCTTTACCTCACGCCTGTTCCATGTTTCTGTTGGATTAGGAAGCCAAGAAGGAACGAAGTACATGTTCAGTACCAGAGGGCTCTTTGCAGTTCCATTTGGCAGGACAACCAAACCAGCACACATAGCCAAAATCAAAATGAAGTTCCGCTTCTTGGGAAAGCTGATGGCCAAAGCCATCATGGACTTCAGACTGGTAAGGAATTGGTTGTTCGGTGTTTTTGCTGACACCTTTACCCCCTACATATTGTTGAGTTGCATTTACAGCGTATCCAAAAATCACGAACTGGGGCTAATTTTCATTTCATGTATCATAAATTATCATGAATAAAATGTTGGCCAATGTCAAAATGTACCAATGTAAACATGTTTGCATGAAAGATGGACAGTGTGTCACTCTTGGATCCTAAATTATGCAATGGAACCCATTGCCCAAATGAATTAGTGCTTGTGTTTTTATTACCAGCTGGACCTGCCGCTGGGGCTGCCATTTTATAAGTGGATGTTGCGGCATGAGATGTCTATAAACTCTCATGACCTGGTCAACATTGATCCTGATGTTGCAAAATCCATCCTGCACTTGGAGGATATCATTCGCCAGAAGAAGAGGCTTGAACAGGATTGCTCGCAGGTAAACGGACTGGATTATTCTTCAAAAAAGAAAAATAAGCAAAAGTGATGTTTAATGTGGTCAGTCGTCCATGACAAAACTTTGAGAGGCTTGATATCAGTTTCTTTAACCGTTAATTTTGTTAATCTTCTAATGTGGCCCTTTTGTTTTATGAGTCGATAAACGTTTGATTAACCCTTGAATTGATCACAGCAACTACTTGCTTTCCAAAGTATTTGATATTCACAAATGAATAATCCTCATGTTTTTGTGTGTAGACGAGAGAGACATTACAGCAGGCACTGGAGAGCCTGAATATGAACGGTTGCTCAGTCGAGGATCTGGGTCTGGATTTCACACTTCCAGGATTCCCCAACATCGAGCTGAAAAAGGGCGGAAAAGACGTGCCCGTCACGATCTACAACCTTGAGGAGTATCTCAGGGTATGGCATCACTATTTCTTCTTCTTGTCTCTTTCAGTGGATAAGCAAGAACAAAGTGTGGCTCGTTCAGGAACAGTGAGGATCACTTATTGAACAATAAAAGAGGATTTGTCAGTCATCCCATTGCCGTGTAATCACCAAACGGGTGTTATTTGCATTGGGGTCTAGGGACTACTGTGAAATGCTGTCGTTTTGGGGGTAGGGTGCTTTTTCTGGAATGTGTTTTGGCTCCTCGATGACCAAAATGAACCTGCTTGTTTGTCTCTGCTAGTTGGTGGTGTACTGGACTCTTAATGAAGGCGTGTCAAGACAGTTTGAGTCTTTTAGGGAAGGCTTTGAGTCCGTCTTCCCACTACATCACCTGCAGTATTTTTATCCAGAAGAGGTAAGCCCCCGCCCCGCCCCCACTTTGCCATGTCACTGAACTTGGAGCCCCTCCATCCGTCACTTGGCGACCTTTCCCGCCTCATCTTCAACTGTGCTCGTCTCTTCATGTAGCTTGACCAGTTGCTGTGCGGCAGTAAATCAGAGACGTGGGACGTCAAGACGCTAATGGAGTGCTGTCGGCCGGATCACGGCTACACACATGACAGGTGGGCTTGCATCTTATCCTATTGATTAATTTTGCCCTAATTTTAAGACAATGCCGACAGCATGCAATAGGAGATGATGAGTTTAAGACTTAATATTTGACCTCATCACCCTACAGCCGGGCAGTGCGGTTCCTGTTTGAAGTGTTGAGCAGCTTTGATGCCGAGCAACAGAGACTTTTCCTGCAGTTTGTCACGGGAAGTCCAAGACTGCCTGTTGGAGGTGAGTCGGTGCACACACATTCGTTCACTTACATACACATCAACGTTGGGCCTCTAGATCCAAAAAATGCAGAGCATGTCTGGACTATGTCAGCGTCACTCACAAGACCGCACGTTGCCGCTCAGGTTTCCGCAGCCTAAACCCCCCTTTGACGATTGTGAGGAAGACATTTGAGTCGACGGAGAACCCAGACGAGTTTCTCCCTTCAGTTATGACCTGCGTCAACTACCTGAAGCTTCCTGACTACTCCAGCATTGAGATCATGCGAGAGAAACTGTTGACGGCAGCTCGCGAGGGCCAACAGTCGTTTCACCTTTCCTGATCTCTCCACATCTCACATTCAGATGCCTTCTTCAGCGACTGAAATCATGACTTCACTTCTCAGTTTATTTTCCTTTTTTTTTTTTTATTTTATTTTTTTTTTGTAATCCTACATTAAGGCTTCTCGTACAGCCTTCTTGTTAGAGAAGCAGCTTGCAGAGAAACATTAAATATATATTTGCTGCCCCGACTCTCAAAAAATATTTAAAAGAAAAAAAAATAGAAAGGTGTTCCATGACGCAGATGTTCAAACATAAAAAAGAGTTAAACCTATATCAGTAGTTGAGTAATGTTTAAAATTGATGAAAACATCTGGGTGGTATTTTAAATTGCATTGCTGTGTGATATTAAAAAAGAAAAAAAAAAGCAAACAAAAAAGGGATGTCTCCTCTCCAAAGTGGACAATGTGGGTGTGAGGGGAGGGTGGGGAGGGTCCATCAAGCAAGCTAGGTTTACTTTAGCTCCAAAGATCATTTGTACAGACAAATTTGCAGACTTTGCTCATTCTATACATTTAATAGAATAGCTCCTTGTTCGTCATTTTCCCGCATTTGTCCGTCTGCATTCTCTTATTTTGTTGCCGCACCACCACCCACTGTTTCCAACCCGTTTGTGTGCGTGTTCACTCTTCGTTAGCTTTCCCTCTCATTCGTCCTCGCTTAAATTACAGTTGGTTGAATGTGGGTAGTGATGAAACACATATTACCGTTTTCCTCTTCCTACCTAAGTTGGATTGTGTTCTGGCCTCCACGTTTATAGAGCTTCAGCTCAGATGAAAAGTTGTTACCGATGTATTGATCTGGTTCAGGTGTTTTGCTCTTATTTTGCTAGTGTTAGCGTCTTTCTGTTGAGCCCTATCAGATTTGTAGGGTTATCTTGAGCAACCCTCAACACACAATGTAGCCGGGCACAAAACTTTGACTGGTCTCATTTTATTGTTTCATGGCCAGATAGCATTTCAAGTTCATTTATGGAGTTAAATTTATATGGAGCTTCACACCCTGTTTGAGGTGAGAGTGTCTGCTCTTCTTTTCTTTTTTTTTTATTTTCTATATGGTCTTTATTTCTTGCTGTAGTATTTTTTTTCTTGCACTGCTGGCTTGGAAAAAAAAAACTGGTGTGCACCTGCAGTCCGTGACCAGGGGAGGGCGCCACTCTGCTTTCCTGGCCCAATCGTTCATGTGCTGTTTCTAAGATCTGCAATAATTTACTGCATCAGGTTCATGTTTTTACCTGAACATAAATAAAGTAACTGTTTGACTCATGTTTGGTCATTGCTTATTGCTTTGCTGCTCTTCACTCAATGTATCAGTGGTTCTCTCCAAGTCGAATGTCCCTTCAACCATATTCGAGAGATGGCATGGCGGTTTCATGCGCAAAGTTGCGTGCATACGTGCATAATATTCATCGAAATTAACTTACTGTTGCTGTCATCGCTTCTCTTTTTGATAACTGCT
Source organism: Hippocampus comes (assembly GCF_001891065.2). Lineage (NCBI taxonomy): Eukaryota > Metazoa > Chordata > Actinopteri > Syngnathiformes > Syngnathidae > Hippocampus > Hippocampus comes. The sequence continues at coordinate 2,445,705 of NW_017805820.1, forward strand.
TTAGATTTAGCTTATTAGTTTACCAAACCACAGAAATGTTCAATTTCTAATAACTATACCAATTTCAACATGTGCCGAAAGCATGCCTGTTCGCTAGGATGCTAAAGCTTAAAAAAAAAAAAAAAAAGGCCTTTGAAACCCTTTCCAGACCAATGGATGTTTTTTACTTTATTTCTCGACTGTTCTGGAAATTTTGGGGACTGGTGTAATTTGGTTGCAGCTTTGATGGATCTGTTGTCCAAATTGATTTTGTCAGGACCTAATCTTTTGAAGTGATTTCATGATCTGTCTTTGTTCATTTGGCTTTGATTAGAATTTAGTTTGATCTTGTTTTCCTTGTGTCCCTTTGTCTGTATCGTTAGATTTTTAGGGCTACCTGTCCTTGTTATTACAATCCCTTTTCTTCCAAAGGGCTTCCTCAACCACTTGTTTTGTCAAAGTGTTCTTCGTTGTCTGGTCAGTTTGTATTTAGTTCGCTGATTCCGTTCAGTCCTCGGTTCATTATCCGAGTCATCTCTTGTTTGTTGTCTCAAACCTAGACAAGTCATGTTGCATTCTGTTTGTTTCGTAACTTTGAATCTAGTGTGTGCGTGTGTGTGTGTGTGTGTGTGTGTGTGTGTGTGTGTGTGTGTTGTGTGTGTGTGTGTGTGTGTGTGTGTGTGTGTGTGTGTGCGTGTGTGTGTGTGTCTGCGCGCGCGCGCGCTCGCGTGCAACAGCCTCTTCATCCTTGGGTCCTCATCCTTGCCAAACTGAAAAGGTTGGTTCATTCTGTCAAAACATACCTGCAATATTTGGGGTGTGTACAATGCATATGTATAAATGTGTGTATATCAGTGCGTGTGTGTATATCTATATAATATCTATATACAGGTATATATATGTATGTGTGCATGTATAATATATGTATATGTATGTGGTCACCATAATTAATGGTTGGTAACGAGCCATTGCTGAGATGGACTGCAAGCTAATTAACCTAAGTCGCGTTCGGAAATTCACTCTGATGTCCTCTGAGTGAGTATGTTCGGAGAGGTCGAGTGTGCTCCGCTTTCATTCATTTCTGAACACACCCGGCACTTGTGCACCATGTCCCCAGTCGGAGCGCAGTGCCTTGCACCGTTTTTGGTGCACTTTGAATCGCTATTCACATTCCGAGATATTGAACGTTGTAGCTTCTCCGGGTCCTCCGGTTTCCTCCCACATTCCAAAAACATGCATGGCAGGCTGATTGGACACTCTAAATTGTCCCTACGTGTGAGTGTGAGTGCGAATGCTTGCTCGTTTCTGTGTGCCCTGCGATTGGCTGGCAACCGGTTCGGGGTGTCCCCAGCCTACTGCCCGAAGACAGCTGGGATAGGCTCCAGCAACCCTAGTGAGGATAAAGCGGTTCAGAAAATGAGTCTAAAGATGGTCGTTTGATCAACATTGCGATTGCGGAATATGAATTAAGCATCAAAATCCACCTATTTTTATCCATTTCAGGGGGCGGGCATTTTGCCTTGTTTATGCCACTTGCTGTCGACACAGTGTCGAAGAGCTTCGCATGCGAACATCACATGACCAAATCCAGAAAACAGCTGAGCTGTAATTGGTCATTTTCCTCAAAGTGAGGCTATTATCTAATTTTCTCACCTCAGCCTCAGTGAAAGGCCGGCTCCAATCAGAGGCTACACCTATTGAAAGGGGAAAGCATCACTGTGACTCTCACAGTGTAGGAGGGCGGGAGCGGGATGTAAGTGTGGGTGCGCGTGTCGTCATCACACACAGTGCAGAGCAGAGCGCCCACCCTCTCTCTTGCTCCTTCTGTTCTTATACTGCATCCCAACCGTCCTCTCAGCCGGCTTCCATTGTTGCCTGCCTGTATCCAGCAGAGGTTCCACATTCGGGTAGTGAGGTTCCTCACACACGCTCTGCAGAGCCAATATAGACAAGTACGAGCTTCAGGATGAGTTTGAGCTTCACGCCTGCCTTGTCTCTCCTCCTTCTTCTCCCCTCGCTTCTCAACTGCGGCGTAAGCGCCGTCCCCTCCCCGTTCCAGCTGGCTCCGGACACCCCGGCACCGGCCGAACCCACGCCGACCCGGGCTGCGGCTCAGCTGGACCCCTGCGAAGGTCAACCCTGTCTCAACGGTGGGCTCTGCCTGGCCCTTCTGTCTCCAGGCAGGCCAGAGGACACCTGGGAGTACACCTGCACGTGCGGTCAGGGCTTTGCCGGACGCAACTGTGAGGTCAGTGGCTAACTTGTCTTTATTTTAGGGAAAGCAATGGTGAAGAACGCTGATGTTTTATGTGCAGTCTGACAAAACAGAATCATCCCTGCGTTCCTCATTTGGGGATCTTGTCTTGCTCCCCAGAGGTTAAAAGTAATCAGCAACGGACAGCCATCCAAAGGAAACGATAACTACGATGTGGCCCGTGGCAACAATTTAATTTGCCACCCCTGACATATTCAAAGTTGGCCCTCCATTACATTGTAATGTTACCACAAATTCAGCTTGAGATTTAGAAGTAGAAGAAAATTGTGACCAGCAAATATTTACGCATCCAACGGTTCAGTTCATGTTCAGGAAGGATTTGGTGGGGAGGAAAATATGTAAAATTTGTAGAAAAATGGGGAGAAAAGAATCTAATTTTGCTTCAGAATTTCTGCCCAAATTAAAAGACTATTCACCAAGAATTTGGAAGTCGACAGTAGGCCTGATCAGACTGCCGTGCCTTGAGTTTGTCACCTGTGAAGTAAAATCTTCTGAAACATGTTTACTGTAGTTGGTGTACAATAGATGAACAGTACTACTTACAACATTACAAATGCGCTATTTCTTTATGGTTTGTTCCTAGCATAAGCGTACTGTTTTGAACAAAACACTGTCATGTACCTGGGAAGGTAAATTCCTTGTGTGTTTTACGTACCTGGCCAATTAATCTGATTGTGATTATTGTTCTGTGGCAATGTGCCTACCTTAATTTGTGATGAACAAAAGCAAAATTATTTGCATGCGTACTGTAGAAGCACTAGCTTTTTATAAAGGGGCCATGTGCCATTATGGAGGCAAGGGCTGCGTTGCTGTGGCAACAAGAGGGAAGAGCGCTAAGCACAAATGCTCATTTGAGTTTTGTGTGTGTGTGTGTGTGTGTGTGTGTGTGTGTGTGTGTGTGTGTGTGTGTGTGTGTGTGTGTGTGTGTGTC
>NW_017805820.1:2456333-2470393 GCF_001891065.2 Hippocampus comes
ATGTTGCCCCCCCCCTGCTGTTGACACAAACTGCTTCTTTTGTTCCCCCCAATTTCGTTACTCATCTATTTTCTTTATTCTTACTTGTCAATTTATTGCATTGAAAGAAAATTTGGAGATATGACATTGGACGGCATTGTGTTCCCCATGCCCCCCCCCCAAAAAAAAAAACAAACAAAAAACAAAACAAAAACATTCCGGCTTCATTGAGAGCAATTTTCCATCCATCCCTGTTCAAGGTCCCAGAGAACTTAAGTCTATCCTCGATGATTTAGCGCTAGCAAGGGACTACTCCTGAAAATGTCCACTCACAAGGTGATTGTGAGTGGGGGATTTGGGCAAGATAGGGCCCCGTGCCATTGGAGTGTCCTCACCACTGAATGATCTGACACAATTATCAAAATGTGTTGTCATTGAGCCGTTGCCCAAATACTTTGGCTCTTCTTCTGGATTGCCGCTGTCCACTTGAGCTCACAATGAGCGGACCACGGCTGCTGCTAGCTGAATACAATAGTCCGCCGCGTCTATGAGTCATGCCAAGGCCAAAGAGAGCACCCACAAGCACCGCAGAGGATAAATGAGTCTGCTGCAGTGTGACGGAGGAAAGCTGCAAGGTGAATGGGTGAACTTTAACTGACTCACCAACAGGTGGCAGCCATAAGACCCTTTGGATTCCTTTGAACAACACTAGTAGCATTTTTTTTCTTCATTAAAAGGTATCCACAATGCTTGTCTCTATCACTGACACCTGCAAAATGATGCATTGAACAAGAAAGCCAAAGACAAGTGTCTCCCCTGTCGTGTCGGTTTCATTTCTCAGAACAGAGGGAGCAGCTGCAGTTAGGTTTGCTACCTCCGCGGCTACCAGTTGTCCTCTGCTCTAACATGGTGCAACAAAATGTATCCCCCTTTTATTGCTCTTGAGCTCATGGCCAACACAGACCTCAAGTTGAGCTCAATTAGACTCATTGATTTTTGAACCCCCCCCCCTTCTCTCTTTCCATCCCTTCACCATGGAAACTGGAACAGCCGTCAATTGAGATTTGCTGAATGACTTGATTGGAAGAGTTCGGTGCTGCTTTGCATCTTTTCTTCCTCTGCTTGATGGACGTTCCGGAGAGGGAAGATGACTAGACAGCCTAAAAAGGGGAAAAGAAACAAAATTAAAAGAGAACTGAACCATCACAGCTGACAAGCTAGTGAATACACCGAACAAGATGGATAACCCAGAAGTTGTACAATTTGGATTTAAACAAAAATACTTTGGAAAATACGTCTCCAAAGTTGCACAAAACTTCAGAATTTGAAGAGCTGTCGCGAGCATCAGATAATTTTGTGAATCCTTTAAATGCTTTATTGAGTGTTTAAAGATTCATTTCCAATGGGTTTCGCTTTTCCTTAATTCCATGGGCAGTGAGGGGAGCATTTTCTAGCAAGCAGCCGTGACCGTGTTTGTCTTGAGCTTTCTTTTTGGTTGATATCAAAACTCTTCTTGTGTCAATATCAATTTTCCACGTTTTGTTATCAGGTGTTAATGACATTTTGTCGTTGCCTGTTCACGAAGGCGAGAATATCCCCGGTCTCGGTCCATTCCTCAGTCTCCATGATATTAATTATGAAAATGACATGATAATAACAACAATCAATCCAGAGTCTATTATAGGGAGCTGTTCCCACGTCACCCGATCATTCTTCAATATGAGAGCCGTGGTACTCTTACAAGTCACGTTTCATCTCGATTGTTAATATTTCATTAACTCGTTAAATGCTTTGTACTGGGATTCCGATTTTGGGGGTAAAATGCCTCTCTTGCTGAGAGTTAGTGCAAGAAAGAGTTTGATTTAAATAGTTGGATTTACATAACAAAGCACCGTACCGTTTGGCCACATCATCACAATAGGTTGCACTTTTTTCGAGAGTTGCATTATTAATTGACAACTTTTGAAGTGCTGCTATTTGAAGAAATGGTACACTCGCAATCTGCACAGTGCACATACTATTAGGTGTGCTTGAATCATCAACTCACACGGCATGTGTGTATGTGTGTGTGTGTGTGCCAATTTAATTTGCCACCCCTGACATATTCAAAGTTGGCCCTCCATTACATTGTAATGTTACCACAAATTCAGCTTGAGATTTAGAAGTAGAAGAAAATTGTGACCAGCAAATATTTACGCATCCAACGGTTCAGTTCATGTTCAGGAAGGATTTGGTGGGGAGGAAAATATGTAAAATTTGTAGAAAAATGGGGAGAAAAGAATCTAATTTTGCTTCAGAATTTCTGCCCAAATTAAAAGACTATTCACCAAGAATTTGGAAGTCGACAGTAGGCCTGATCAGACTGCCGTGCCTTGAGTTTGTCACCTGTGAAGTAAAATCTTCTGAAACATGTTTACTGTAGTTGGTGTACAATAGATGAACAGTACTACTTACAACATTACAAATGCGCTATTTCTTTATGGTTTGTTCCTAGCATAAGCGTACTGTTTTGAACAAAACACTGTCATGTACCTGGGAAGGTAAATTCCTTGTGTGTTTTACGTACCTGGCCAATTAATCTGATTGTGATTATTGTTCTGTGGCAATGTGCCTACCTTAATTTGTGATGAACAAAAGCAAAATTATTTGCATGCGTACTGTAGAAGCACTAGCTTTTTATAAAGGGGCCATGTGCCATTATGGAGGCAAGGGCTGCGTTGCTGTGGCAACAAGAGGGAAGAGCGCTAAGCACAAATGCTCATTTGAGTTTTGTGTGTGTGTGTGTGTGTGTGTGTGTGTGTGTGTGTGTGTGTGTGTGTGTGTGTGTGTGTGTGTGTGTGTGTGACTTAGACTGTGTGTGTCATAAACAGATTGCATTGCATCACAGTATATATTGTTTTGAATGTTTTAAATAAACATTAAGCCACAAATGGTAGTTGTAACACCCTGAGTAGCCTGATTAGATTCTGCTAACATGGAGGACTATTATGTTAAAGTGAAAGGGACGCTCTCGACCAGGGATGGGCAACTGGTGGCCCGCGGGCCACATACTTGATTCAAACCCCCGAACCCCACCACTCAGCCCACCCCCCTCAACCCCAAAATAAGCATGTTTCCTCTACTATGTGTCATTTTAAGTTGTATTATCACCAAATTGAGTTCTTCAACTTAATGTTGGTTTGCTGTTCAGCAGTCTTGTGCCATCCTTGAATATTTTTTCCCTTTTTTTGCGTGTGTGAGAGCCCTCGGCACTGGAATAAAGATAGTCACATTATTGTGGTTATTTTTGATTGTTCACATCCTTTGCAAAGCTGGATCTTTTATTTATGCATTGAGTATGTGATGTACATTGGTTTATTATAAAAACAGACACATACACATATTTTGTCCATATTTAAAATGGCATTGTTGTCATACATCGGTTTAGGAGAAAGGATGTGCCCCCAAAAACCCCCCTGCTGTTGACACAAACTGCTTCTTTTGTTCCCCCCAATTTCGTTACTCATCTATTTTCTTTATTCTTACTTGTCAATTTATTGCATTGAAAGAAAATTTGGAGATATGACATTGGACGGCATTGTGTTCCCCATGCCCCCCCCCCAAAAAAAAAAACAAACAAAAAACAAAACAAAAACATTCCGGCTTCATTGAGAGCAATTTTCCATCCATCCCTGTTCAAGGTCCCAGAGAACTTAAGTCTATCCTCGATGATTTAGCGCTAGCAAGGGACTACTCCTGAAAATGTCCACTCACAAGGTGATTGTGAGTGGGGGATTTGGGCAAGATAGGGCCCCGTGCCATTGGAGTGTCCTCACCACTGAATGATCTGACACAATTATCAAAATGTGTTGTCATTGAGCCGTTGCCCAAATACTTTGGCTCTTCTTCTGGATTGCCGCTGTCCACTTGAGCTCACAATGAGCGGACCACGGCTGCTGCTAGCTGAATACAATAGTCCGCCGCGTCTATGAGTCATGCCAAGGCCAAAGAGAGCACCCACAAGCACCGCAGAGGATAAATGAGTCTGCTGCAGTGTGACGGAGGAAAGCTGCAAGGTGAATGGGTGAACTTTAACTGACTCACCAACAGGTGGCAGCCATAAGACCCTTTGGATTCCTTTGAACAACACTAGTAGCATTTTTTTTCTTCATTAAAAGGTATCCACAATGCTTGTCTCTATCACTGACACCTGCAAAATGATGCATTGAACAAGAAAGCCAAAGACAAGTGTCTCCCCTGTCGTGTCGGTTTCATTTCTCAGAACAGAGGGAGCAGCTGCAGTTAGGTTTGCTACCTCCGCGGCTACCAGTTGTCCTCTGCTCTAACATGGTGCAACAAAATGTATCCCCCTTTTATTGCTCTTGAGCTCATGGCCAACACAGACCTCAAGTTGAGCTCAATTAGACTCATTGATTTTTGAACCCCCCCCCCTTCTCTCTTTCCATCCCTTCACCATGGAAACTGGAACAGCCGTCAATTGAGATTTGCTGAATGACTTGATTGGAAGAGTTCGGTGCTGCTTTGCATCTTTTCTTCCTCTGCTTGATGGACGTTCCGGAGAGGGAAGATGACTAGACAGCCTAAAAAGGGGAAAAGAAACAAAATTAAAAGAGAACTGAACCATCACAGCTGACAAGCTAGTGAATACACCGAACAAGATGGATAACCCAGAAGTTGTACAATTTGGATTTAAACAAAAATACTTTGGAAAATACGTCTCCAAAGTTGCACAAAACTTCAGAATTTGAAGAGCTGTCGCGAGCATCAGATAATTTTGTGAATCCTTTAAATGCTTTATTGAGTGTTTAAAGATTCATTTCCAATGGGTTTCGCTTTTCCTTAATTCCATGGGCAGTGAGGGGAGCATTTTCTAGCAAGCAGCCGTGACCGTGTTTGTCTTGAGCTTTCTTTTTGGTTGATATCAAAACTCTTCTTGTGTCAATATCAATTTTCCACGTTTTGTTATCAGGTGTTAATGACATTTTGTCGTTGCCTGTTCACGAAGGCGAGAATATCCCCGGTCTCGGTCCATTCCTCAGTCTCCATGATATTAATTATGAAAATGACATGATAATAACAACAATCAATCCAGAGTCTATTATAGGGAGCTGTTCCCACGTCACCCGATCATTCTTCAATATGAGAGCCGTGGTACTCTTACAAGTCACGTTTCATCTCGATTGTTAATATTTCATTAACTCGTTAAATGCTTTGTACTGGGATTCCGATTTTGGGGGTAAAATGCCTCTCTTGCTGAGAGTTAGTGCAAGAAAGAGTTTGATTTAAATAGTTGGATTTACATAACAAAGCACCGTACCGTTTGGCCACATCATCACAATAGGTTGCACTTTTTTCGAGAGTTGCATTATTAATTGACAACTTTTGAAGTGCTGCTATTTGAAGAAATGGTACACTCGCAATCTGCACAGTGCACATACTATTAGGTGTGCTTGAATCATCAACTCACACGGCATGTGTGTATGTGTGTGTGTGTGTGCGTGTGTGTGTGTGTGTGTGTGTGTGTGTGTGTGTGTGTGTGCGTGTGCGTGTGCGTGGTAGTACATCGTGCTGCGTCCAATTAAGTGAAGCTCATAGTCCTGTCGTCTCTTTGAAACGCTTTGCTTGTTAGTGAGTGGAGTAAGACCGGAATAAGAAAAAAAAAACCCAAAATACTGTGTAACTTGTTTACTTCTGATAACAAGAGGATGTCTCTTTGGTGTTTGCTTCACTCTAACGCCTAAGAACAAACTTCTATATGTTCTATAAATAAAAAATGTGAAAAATAGCTCCCACCGTTATTACTGTTGCACCGCACGCGTTTGCTTTATAGATGAGCGGACTTGGGAATCATGATTTCCATTTCACACATCAGCTGGACTTTTGATCTGAAGAAGTTCAAAAGGAGAAGGAGTTGATTTGATGCTTGTGATGTGTGTGCCTATCGACTGTATACTGGAGATAACAGGCTGTATTGTTGCCATGGTGATTACAGACCAGCTACTTTAGTTCACGGTAATATTGATGGAACAGTTAGGACACCTCTCAAATTGTGTTCGTGCTTGCATTGCTCTTCTACAACTGGGTTTCATGGAACAACAAAATGCATGTTTATTGCCCTTTAAAGTTAAAAGGATCTTCCTTTTCTCTCTTTTTCGTACAACCTCATTGTACTTGGTTCAAACAGTGTTGCGCCTAATTACATTCTCTCCTCGCCATTTTGCCCGTGCCCCTGAAAATAAATGAATCATATCTTTCTTAATATTGAACTGAAAAATGGAACATCTAATATTTCAGGGTTAATGCAAAAATGAGGATTGTTTTTTTTGTCCCTTAGCATTCCCCAAATATTATGTGCAATTAGGTGCTGCAGCCAAGCATTATTAAACTTTAAACACAGAGCAGGCCAAAGGCGTAAGCAAATGAAGCTCCTCATTGGGGCCCTGCTTCAATACCATAGTCGCGAACAACATGGCTGAGAAGTCATTATTTATCATACTATCCATATAAAAGAAATGCACACAAATTCAGAACCTTGCCCAACACATTCATCATGTAATGTAACTAAATCTCAGCAAAATGTTGCTTTTTAAACATTTCCGTCTAGTTTTATGACCAAATTCCTCAACTTTGTATTTGCTTTTTAATATTTTTTGGGGGTCACCTTGTTTGCGATTTCTCTGTTCCATGACATAATTATTGCGAGTTATATAAGTACATACTGTACTGTTGAAGTTTCCAAATCAATAAATCTGATTACACTCTTACAGTTAATGCATGATATACATATTTCTTTGTGTTACTTTTAGTAGACCGAATGATGTTCATTACCCCAGCTCAGAAGCAGATGCATAACTGTCTCCAGTGGCCTAGTTCTCAGATTCACAGCTTGTCTGTTAAGTCGATCTTGCAAAGCATGACTTTAATGAAAGCAACTGTAAGACAAGCCGGCGCATGGGATGTTGGTATACTGCTGCGTGTCCTTAATATCTCTTCGCTGCAAACAATAAATGCCAGCTAAAGCCATCAAATCCCTTTCGGACCAACAGAGCGGCTCCAGCAGAGAGTCAAGCACCGAGTTGTCTTCAGCCTCCGGCGCTGCTGCAGACACGACGATTAGCTCGTATTAACATCTGCACCTACGCGGGAAGATGTCTGTCGGGGTTTGGAAATATACTGATGAAAAAGTGCACAGATCCAGTATCTGACACTTGGTTGGTCCGCACGTGGGTCTGTTGTTTTTCACAAATTACCGAGCAATTCCACAAACATGCCTTTTTTTGCTCTTCCTGAAAAGTGATGGTTTCGGAGATGTGAGGATTTTATCCAGTGCCAGTGTTATTGTACAAAACAACTAAGTTTAACAACCAAAGTCATTTGCGACTTGGTAGCTAAGCGCTTTGAGAAAATTGATGGATACTTTCGTCTTTCTCATTTCATTTTTTGTAATATTGCACCAACCACACAAACGATCATCCTGGGCACGGGTTACGTAAACCAGGCTAAGAGTGTATGGGAGTCACAAACACAATTGAACTCTGCGTTGACCTTTAAATCATAATTTTGTACCTCTTCAGCCAGAAAGCTGCTGGATGAGAGTCACGGTTCATGTCCAGTGCACTCTCACAATATGAGGCCCAATTTGGAACACCGTGCCTCTGTCCCACTTCGAAGATCTCCATGGCAACAGACTGATGACGAGCTCGGAGCCAAAGGATCAACAGCTGGGAAGTACGGTACACCAAGCAGGAAATGTTAGAGCATGCCGTGTCCCCTTGTGCTGGAGACAAACAAGGCATACGTCCATATTTAACTTACCGGCCGGTCAGCAAGTCTGCTTCTTTGTCTGATCCAGTTTTCCTTCAAATGTTGCCGCATGCGGCGAGTGGCCTCTCTCTGGTCGCCTGACCACTTAATGAGAAGATACGTAAGAGGAGATGAATCTTATCGCGTTTTGTCTGACAAAGGTTGAACAGGATGTTCTATTCCCCCCGGTGTGCGCGTCTGAGACAAACTCAAAGTGGCAGCAGGAGCAGCTTAAGAGCCAGTTTTTGCCCGTCAAGGATTGCTTCTGATCTGAAAGCATGCCATAAAGCATACGTGGAAAAAAGATAAGAAAGCTCTTTCATTTTGCACCAAAGCACTTTTTCACTTGAGCCGGCACAGTAGCCGTCAGTCGCTGGCGTCACCTTTTCTCTCCGTGGGGGTTTTCTTTTGTGAGTGACTTTTAAGTCATTGTGTAATTCGCCCACAATTCTTTCTGGGGGCAATCCCGAAATGTTCGCAATTTACTAGAGTTAGCTCTTACCTCCACTCAGAAGGTTAGCTTTACAGATGCCGTGTTTGTGCTGAAGTCATCGACCATGACTGATCGTCGTAACAGCGAAAGTACCGATACCATGACAAAAACATTTCATTTAAATTTAAATAAAATACAGGACATCATACTCATTACAGATGCTGATTATTAAATGTACATAATGTGTACAAATTGCTATGGATGTTACAAATTTTGGTCCAACCAATCAGAGGACAGAATAATGTTGATGCCATTACAGGACCCCGCTTTCGCCTTGTGAGGACCAGGGTTATAATAATTTTGGATACAGTTAGTTTTTAATTTGGCCTTCTGTTTTTTAAATTCAGTGAGTTTTCATATCACATAGTTTCGTTTCACATCATAGTTTTGAATGCAAATAATGTGACACATAAACATAAGACATATCAAACGACATGTCAACAACAAATTGATCAATAACTAGTTTTGAGAGCAGTGGCTAGTAAGACCTTGTGTTCCAATATTATGAAATTTATGGTAAAAGAGAGATCGGTAACAAAAGATGCTTACAATGATATCTCAATGTTTTTAAAAGACAATTAGCAATTTTTGTATTTTAGCAAGAAACATGAAGTCGATGCACATAATTTGCTAAAATGATGTGCCGGGCCAGATCTGAATCAGGCTGGAAAAAAAAATCATGAATAAAAATCTTAGCAACCACGTGTACACAAAGTAGTGTAGCGAACATAAATGGTACAGAATGAAGAGAAAAGCAATTCCATTTTACTGAATTAGAAATTAGGTTGTAAATGTAGGTCAGTGCTTCTGATAGAGTTTAGGCCGGCAAAGAAGGCCTTGCCGCTGACTAATCCAAGACGTAACGTGCCTCTTGCCCATAGTCATCTGAGATGGACTGCAGTTCTATAGAAAATGGATGCTTGCACGTTAATGCAGTATGAAGGGAGTAAAATCAGTCATATTTCACGCGACTGTTTTTATAGCACTTGGCAGAGGCGTGTCAAGCTTGTTATGTCCATTGCAGCAGGGGCGATATCGGAGCTCATAAAGAAACGGCGCAGCCGCTGAGTGTTCTCACTGTACAGAATCGATGCATCATGTGGACAAAATGAGTTGTCACTATAATGTGGCGTGCCTGCGTATAGGAGATGGAGCACCATAGTATTTCCCTGCACCCTCATCGAGAGCATGTTCCAACAGAACCGCGTTACTTGCCGTGTGTTATCCCAATATTGGACAGGTTTGTCCAAATCCCTTTGGGTGCAACGGTGGTAACGCCTTATTCGTGTACTTAGGTTAGAAATAGAAGCTCGTAACACCCCTTCTCTTAAATCTCTCCCCAATCGCTTAGCATTCTCCTTGCTTCCCTCCTCCCCTTCTCATTATCACCCATCAACGCCGCCGTGTCAGGGTGAGCGTTTGGCATGTTGGTTGTCTTGTGAGCGATGATGTCTGGGCAATCATACCCGTTCATCGCCTGTTTGTTCGACGACAGCACAGGGACCTTGCTTTAAAGTCTTAAAGCCTCCTCCGGCTGTGTGCTAAATTATTAATGACGCATCCAAAGACATGAAAACATTAAGTAAAGTTGAGAATGCTAGAAACGACTTCTCAAGCGTGTTCGTTCCTCTGAACGCTCCACTGCGGCCTCATTATCATTTATTCACGCTTTGAGGCAAAATTGAAACCTATCAAGGTACTCTGCAATGCTTATGTGGGCTCACTGGAAGCGCATTTTGAAAAACCGAGTACCTCCTTGAAGCCACTGCGCAAGAAGGCAAAGGAGTTTGCGAGTGAATGGATGCTGGATGCTTTGAAGTGCAGAAACAGACATTAAAGGCTTGAAAACAAAAACACTCTTTTCTCTTTTACAGAAGCATTGCACTTTGCTACGCTGAGGTATCGTAGCGAGGATGAATCTAAAGTAGATGAGAGCAAATTAAGGAAGAACACTTTAGAAAAAGACGACCGAGTATTTACTGTCTGAATCATTTCTGCATGACAATCATTTTAGGCGCCAAAAGTAATTTATTATTTCTTGGATTCAAATCATTTAATATCTGGTCCACTTTTGCATTGATCCCTCCTTCCAAACCGAGACATATCTTAATGACCTAGCAACGCTCTTTACTGGCGCACTGCGCGGCTGCAAATAATGAGCAGTTGGAATGACAATTTTGACATGGCGCTATGACGTCCATCTTGTCTACTTATGGTTAAAATGGCCCACAGGTTTTTTTCTTTTCCAGACATTATCTGGAACAAAAGAAACCTGAAAAAAAAACCAAACCTTAAACCTAATTTATCCATTTGGACATGCCAAGTACCACTGGGTCATGTGGTATATTTGTCACTTGTGCTTTGAAATGAAAAGAGATGGCAAATTATTTGCTAAAACTAGTTCCCTGCTTTCCCTGTCGCTTGGGAGGCGCGAAACAAAGAAATTGAAATATACTCGCTTGAATTTCAACCAAAATTACGCAGGAAGTATGGTCAAAAGTCCAACAACACTTGGAAACATGAGTTCAGATTAGCAATCTATTTTTTTGATTCACTCAATAAGTGTGTTTCTCTTTAGCCTTTTAATTAGATGCCACCAAAGAAGGGTACCATTGATGGCAAATGTAATAAGACACAAATTACATTTTTTAAATAGGAAACGGTCCGGCTATTTAGTACTCTATGTGTTGCAGCTCCGAAATAAAGAGAGACGTCGTGTTGGTTTTTTAAAACATACACTTTATTAATTCGTTTAACACTCAAGCAACTACAGACGAGTCTCTGTCCGTCTCCGTGCCTTCTCTTCTCCCGTTCGGCTCTAGAGACGTTCAAAGACCACCTCCGAAAAATCGTAAATTAACGATTACTTCAAAGACACTAAGAAAATCGAAAATAATGCACCGAAACAGAATATCAAGCGAGGAAATCACAAAATAAATTCAATGGGGGCTGAACCCACAACAAAGGAATAAATAACAAACAATTCTGAGACAGTCCTGTCTCCTACATATGAACGACAGTAAGGTAAATATCCATTACACAGACTGTGGACAACTATAGTTTACGCACTATTGTAGAAGAGCCGGACCACCTCACTCAAGGGTGAGCAGAGCAACGTGTACTTGATTTTAATATGCTCGGGTCTCATAACAAGAACCCAAATCACCGACATTGATGTAGTACCAAACACTTCTAATCAAGTGCATTCAGGCCCTATGAGGAGCTGATGTCAGTCACCAACTCACGACTGAGACACAAGTGGGAAAACTGAGTGATGAACTACGAGTGTGTGTGTCGGCAAAAGGGATGGCACTGCATCACAAGGCATTTATTGCTGGGTGGCTCTCTAACTGACAGAGGTAATAAATCATTTTAATAGGAATGTGGGCCTGATATACTGTCAGGATATTGCCTGAATGGTAAGCCTTCAAAACAATACATGAGCCTACCGCAGAACACTGATGCAAAATGAAGCAAAATCAATTTTCTTTGTCGAAGTTCACTTCACCGTTCCCTCATTGAGAAAGATGAAATCCAAATTCAGCTTGACTGACAGACACGGGGTCCTTTAGGAAGAGCCATCGATCGCACGTAACACATTTCTCCTCTTCGGTCAAGCAGCATCTTTGTTTGTGAGCGCGAGAAGTTGAATATTTTAAGCAACTCGTGACCTTTATACGTTGCACCTTTCCTCGACCTTTGTGGTATTCACCATCGGATCGGGGTGGGACGGGGGGGGGGGGGGGAAAGATGAAATCCAAATTCAGCTTGACTGACAGACACGGGGTCCTTTAGGAAGAGCCATCGATCGCACGTAACACATTTCTCCTCTTCGGTCAAGCAGCATCTTTGTTTGTGAGCGCGAGAAGTTGAATATTTTAAGCAACTCGTGACCTTTATACGTTGCACCTTTCCTCGACCTTTGTGGTATTCACCATCGGATCGGGGTGGGACGGGAATTCCGTCTATTTTTCTTCAAAGCCAACGGTCAACTATTAAAATGTTCTTCTGTGTTTAAAGTGACCGAGATGCAACAGGTTATACTTCCTAAAACTCATCAGGGATAGGAATAATTTTCCAAACATGAACAACATGAATCAATATTTTTTGTTATCCATCCATATACCCATGCATACATTCACACTTTTAAAAATGCTTTCATCAAGAAGTGTTGACCATTACGGGGTACTGATTTTCCGTTGCTGTTTATTATTATCAGGTGTCCTGGCTGTTGCCAGTTGACACCTTGAGAGAGGGTGGCAGAGTTGTAATCCCAGATGAGGTAAAGAAAGGGTTGTGTAACATGTTTCTTTTGACAGCGTGATGGGACTCTGGCAAACATTGCCGGAAGCAGATTGGGCGAGGGCGGGATAACAACACGTTGCCTGTTGTGCTTTGGGCTAATTGTTCCCATTCGGTCCGTAACTATGGGAACTCGCTTGCAGTTATGGAGGTGCAGAACAAGTTCAAGGCAACCTGCAGAAAGATTTCATTAGCCTCACTCAGCTTCAACATACGCAGGACTCACTTTAGGATGTGATTGTTGCCTCTACAGATTTTTGTTCGATGTACGTAGACAAACTTACAGTTACTCTGAGTTCAAAAGCATTTAGACGAGGACTTATGTTATGTTTTTCCTTCTATACCACCACAGCCTACTTGAAATAAAACAATGAAGTTGCAACGAGGCTATAAGACGATAAATAAATAAACAGACTATCGACGTAATTCTCAATATAGTCAAGCAATGCGTTGAACCCATCGGACATCACCAGAGTTTCTTCCTTCGAGATGCTTTGCCTAGCCTTTTCATGCTCCTTTCTGGAATAATAATCGAGCTCGATACATATTACAACTTATCAGAATTCATCGAATGAGCCTGTTGAATAAATAGCCACAAGAACCATTGCCATAGCATGTTTATGTTTGATGTGGTATGCTTTGGATTCTGAGCGCTTCTTTTCACTCGAAATGCTTTTCTGCTTTCATCATTCTGATATAATTTCTGTTTTTTGGTCTGGGAGGCATTTTCTTATTTTTGTCTTGACCCCCTGAGAGTGCGAGTTGAATTTCCCCCTAAAGGACAAAAATGAGTAACGGTAAAAACAATTTAAAAAATTTAAAAAATCGCCTTAAATCGCCTGGATTCTATATAATATATATAAATTATAATGTAGTACTGTGTATGAAATTATTCATATGTTGTCTGTGGAAAAATCAATGTTTTGTATGTCATTCAGCCTCATTAATATACTGTATTTTGAATGTGCTGCAAGTAGAATAATGAGGTTAGGTTCACCTCTTTTTTTTTTTTAATCTGATGCTAATAACACCACATGTGGTCAAAACCAAGTAGCTGTTTTAAACCCATATCACACACATACACCATTTTTTTAATACATATTTCTAAATGATCTCCAGTACAGTTGCTAGGGGACTTGGTCCAAACATCATTACCATCATATCTGTTCAGCCTCTTCTCAGGAAGACACTTCACATCCCTCATGATGGTATTAAATCTGTTTTGTATTTAAATCACAGAGCTGAGAAGTTACTTCACTAAAATTATATGAAAAAAGAAAGATGAGACTGTAGTTTGGGATCCTTTAAGCCAAAGAAGCACAGGCACCATGCTGTCAGGCAGCTTTGTAAGCGCCCCTTTGTCCTAACCTTCAAGAACCATGCAACCACACATTTGCTTCAAATGTGCTTAAATATTGATGAAGGGAACCAGCATGACGGCTGTCAGGAGGCATCTATCTCATTGCACTGATTATGCCAATGC
>NW_017805820.1:2479690-2499860 GCF_001891065.2 Hippocampus comes
GTGTGTGTGTGTGTGTGTGTGTGTGTGTGTGTGTGTGTGTGCGTGTGCGTGTGC
Organism: Hippocampus comes; assembly: GCF_001891065.2. Lineage (NCBI taxonomy): Eukaryota > Metazoa > Chordata > Actinopteri > Syngnathiformes > Syngnathidae > Hippocampus > Hippocampus comes. The sequence goes on from NW_017805820.1 coordinate 2,479,745, forward strand.
GTGGTAGTACATCGTGCTGCGTCCAATTAAGTGAAGCTCATAGTCCTGTCGTCTCTTTGAAACGCTTTGCTTGTTAGTGAGTGGAGTAAGACCGGAATAAGAAAAAAAAACCCCAAAATACTGTGTAACTTGTTTACTTCTGATAACAAGAGGATGTCTCTTTGGTGTTTGCTTCACTCTAACGCCTAAGAACAAACTTCTATATGTTCTATAAATAAAAAATGTGAAAAATAGCTCCCACCGTTATTACTGTTGCACCGCACGCGTTTGCTTTATAGATGAGCGGACTTGGGAATCATGATTTCCATTTCACACATCAGCTGGACTTTTGATCTGAAGAAGTTCAAAAGGAGAAGGAGTTGATTTGATGCTTGTGATGTGTGTGCCTATCGACTGTATACTGGAGATAACAGGCTGTATTGTTGCCATGGTGATTACAGACCAGCTACTTTAGTTCACGGTAATATTGATGGAACAGTTAGGACACCTCTCAAATTGTGTTCGTGCTTGCATTGCTCTTCTACAACTGGGTTTCATGGAACAACAAAATGCATGTTTATTGCCCTTTAAAGTTAAAAGGATCTTCCTTTTCTCTCTTTTTCGTACAACCTCATTGTACTTGGTTCAAACAGTGTTGCGCCTAATTACATTCTCTCCTCGCCATTTTGCCCGTGCCCCTGAAAATAAATGAATCATATCTTTCTTAATATTGAACTGAAAAATGGAACATCTAATATTTCAGGGTTAATGCAAAAATGAGGATTGTTTTTTTTGTCCCTTAGCATTCCCCAAATATTATGTGCAATTAGGTGCTGCAGCCAAGCATTATTAAACTTTAAACACAGAGCAGGCCAAAGGCGTAAGCAAATGAAGCTCCTCATTGGGGCCCTGCTTCAATACCATAGTCGCGAACAACATGGCTGAGAAGTCATTATTTATCATACTATCCATATAAAAGAAATGCACACAAATTCAGAACCTTGCCCAACACATTCATCATGTAATGTAACTAAATCTCAGCAAAATGTTGCTTTTTAAACATTTCCGTCTAGTTTTATGACCAAATTCCTCAACTTTGTATTTGCTTTTTAATATTTTTTTGGGGGTCACCTTGTTTGCGATATCTCTGTTCCATGACATAATTATTGCGAGTTATATAAGTACATACTGTACTGTTGAAGTTTCCAAATCAATAAATCTGATTACACTCTTACAGTTAATGCATGATATACATATTTCTTTGTGTTACTTTTAGTAGACCGAATGATGTTCATTACCCCAGCTCAGAAGCAGATGCATAACTGTCTCCAGTGGCCTAGTTCTCAGATTCACAGCTTGTCTGTTAAGTCGATCTTGCAAAGCATGACTTTAATGAAAGCAACTGTAAGACAAGCCGGCGCATGGGATGTTGGTATACTGCTGCGTGTCCTTAATATCTCTTCGCTGCAAACAATAAATGCCAGCTAAAGCCATCAAATCCCTTTCGGACCAACAGAGCGGCTCCAGCAGAGAGTCAAGCACCGAGTTGTCTTCAGCCTCCGGCGCTGCTGCAGACACGACGATTAGCTCGTATTAACATCTGCACCTACGCGGGAAGATGTCTGTCGGGGTTTGGAAATATACTGATGAAAAAGTGCACAGATCCAGTATCTGACACTTGGTTGGTCCGCACGTGGGTCTGTTGTTTTTCACAAATTACCGAGCAATTCCACAAACATGCCTTTTTTTGCTCTTCCTGAAAAGTGATGGTTTCGGAGATGTGAGGATTTTATCCAGTGCCAGTGTTATTGTACAAAACAACTAAGTTTAACAACCAAAGTCATTTGCGACTTGGTAGCTAAGCGCTTTGAGAAAATTGATGGATACTTTCGTCTTTCTCATTTCATTTGTTGTAATATTGCACCAACCACACAAACGATCATCCTGGGCACGGGTTACGTAAACCAGGCTAAGAGTGTATGGGAGTCACAAACACAATTGAACTCTGCGTTGACCTTTAAATCATAATTTTGTACCTCTTCAGCCAGAAAGCTGCTGGATGAGAGTCACGGTTCATGTCCAGTGCACTCTCACAATATGAGGCCCAATTTGGAACACCGTGCCTCTGTCCCACTTCGAAGATCTCCATGGCAACAGACTGATGACGAGCTCGGAGCCAAAGGATCAACAGCTGGGAAGTACGGTACACCAAGCAGGAAATGTTAGAGCATGCCGTGTCCCCTTGTGCTGGAGACAAACAAGGCATACGTCCATATTTAACTTACCGGCCGGTCAGCAAGTCTGCTTCTTTGTCTGATCCAGTTTTCCTTCAAATGTTGCCGCATGCGGCGAGTGGCCTCTCTCTGGTCGCCTGACCACTTAATGAGAAGATACGTAAGAGGAGATGAATCTTATCGCGTTTTGTCTGACAAAGGTTGAACAGGATGTTCTATTCCCCCCGGTGTGCGCGTCTGAGACAAACTCAAAGTGGCAGCAGGAGCAGCTTAAGAGCCAGTTTTTGCCCGTGAAGGATTGCTTCTGATCTGAAAGCATGCCATAAAGCATACGTGGAAAAAAGATAAGAAAGCTCTTTCATTTTGCACCAAAGCACTTTTTCACTTGAGCCAGCACAGTAGCCGTCAGTCGCTGGCATCACATTTTCTCTCCGTGGGGGTTTTCTTTTATGAGTGACTTTTAAGTCATTGTGTAATTCGCCCACAATTCTTTCTGGGGGCAATCCCGAAATGTTCGCAATTTACTAGAGTTAGCTCTTACCTCCACTTGAAAGGTTATCTTTACAGATGCCGTGTTTGTGCTGAAGTCATCGACCATGACTGATCGTCGTAACAGTGAAAGTACCGATACCATGACAAAAACATTTCATTTAAATTTAAATAAAATACAGGACATCATACTCATTACAGATGCTGATTATTAAATGTACATAATGTGTACAAATTGCTATGGATGTTACAAATTTTGGTCCAACCAATCAGAGGACAGAATAATGTTGATGCCATTACAGGACCCCGCTTTCGCCTTGTGAGGACCAGGGTTATAATAATTTTGGATACAGTTAGTTTTTAATTTGGCCTTCTGTTTTTTAAATTCAGTGAGTTTTCATATCACATAGTTTCGTTTCACATCATAGTTTTGAATGCAAATAATGTGACACATAAACATAAGACATATCAAACGACATGTCAACAACAAATTGATCAATAACTAGTTTTGAGAGCAGTGGCTAGTAAGACCTTGTGTTCCAATATTATGAAATTTATGGTAAAAGAGAGATCGGTAACAAAAGATGCTTACAATGATATCTCAATGTTTTTAAAAGACAATTAGCAATTTTTGTATTTTAGCAAGAAACATGAAGTCGATGCACATAATTTGCTAAAATGATGTGCCGGGCCAGATCTGAATCAGGCTGGAAAAAAAAATCATGAATAAAAATCTTAGCAACCACGTGTACACAAAGTAGTGTAGCGAACATAAATGGTACAGAATGAAGAGAAAAGCAATTCCATTTTACTGAATTAGAAATTAGGTTGTAAATGTAGGTCAGTGCTTCTGATAGAGTTTAGGCCGGCAAAGAAGGCCTTGCCGCTGACTAATCCAAGACGTAACGTGCCTCTTGCCCATAGTCATCTGAGATGGACTGCAGTTCTATAGAAAATGGATGCTTGCACGTTAATGCAGTATGAAGGGAGTAAAATCAGTCATATTTCACGCGACTGTTTTTATAGCACTTGGCAGAGGCGTGTCAAGCTTGTTATGTCCATTGCAGCAGGGGCGATATCGGAGCTCATAAAGAAACGGCGCAGCCGCTGAGTGTTCTCACTGTACAGAATCGATGCATCATGTGGACAAAATGAGTTGTCACTATAATGTGGCGTGCCTGCGTATAGGAGATGGAGCACCATAGTATTTCCCTGCACCCTCATCGAGAGCATGTTCCAACAGAACCGCGTTACTTGCCGTGTGTTATCCCAATATTGGACAGGTTTGTCCAAATCCCTTTGGGTGCAACGGTGGTAACGCCTTATTCGTGTACTTAGGTTAGAAATAGAAGCTCGTAACACCCCTTCTCTTAAATCTCTCCCCAATCGCTTAGCATTCTCCTTGCTTCCCTCCTCCCCTTCTCATTATCACCCATCAACGCCGCCGTGTCAGGGTGAGCGTTTGGCATGTTGGTTGTCTTGTGAGCGATGATGTCTGGGCAATCATACCCGTTCATCGCCTGTTTGTTCGACGACAGCACAGGGACCTTGCTTTAAAGTCTTAAAGCCTCCTCCGGCTGTGTGCTAAATTATTAATGACGCATCCAAAGACATGAAAACATTAAGTAAAGTTGAGAATGCTAGAAACGACTTCTCAAGCGTGTTCGTTCCTCTGAACGCTCCACTGCGGCCTCATTATCATTTATTCACGCTTTGAGGCAAAATTGAAACCTATCAAGGTACTCTGCAATGCTTATGTGGGCTCACTGGAAGCGCATTTTGAAAAACCGAGTACCTCCTTGAAGCCACTGCGCAAGAAGGCAAAGGAGTTTGCGAGTGAATGGATGCTGGATGCTTTGAAGTGCAGAAACAGACATTAAAGGCTTGAAAACAAAAACACTCTTTTCTCTTTTACAGAAGCATTGCACTTTGCTACGCTGAGGTATCGTAGCGAGGATGAATCTAAAGTAGATGAGAGCAAATTAAGGAAGAACACTTTAGAAAAAGACGACCGAGTATTTACTGTCTGAATCATTTCTGCATGACAATCATTTTAGGCGCCAAAAGTAATTTATTATTTCTTGGATTCAAATCATTTAATATCTGGTCCACTTTTGCATTGATCCCTCCTTCCAAACCGAGACATATCTTAATGACCTAGCAACGCTCTTTACTGGCGCACTGCGCGGCTGCAAATAATGAGCAGTTGGAATGACAATTTTGACATGGCGCTATGACGTCCATCTTGTCTACTTATGGTTAAAATAGCCCAAAGGTTTCTTTCTTTTCCAGACATTATCTGGAACAAAAGAAACCTGAAAAAAAAACCAAACCTTAAACCTAATTTATCCATTTGGACATGCCAAGTACCACTGGGTCATGTGGTATATTTGTCACTTGTGCTTTGAAATGAAAAGAGATGGCAAATTATTTGCTAAAACTAGTTCCCTGCTTTCCCTGTCGCTTGGGAGGCGCGAAACAAAGAAATTGAAATATACTCGCTTGAATTTCAACCAAAATTACGCAGGAAGTATGGTCAAAAGTCCAACAACACTTGGAAACATGAGTTCAGATTAGCAATCTATTTTTTTGATTCACTCAATAAGTGTGTTTCTCTTTAGCCTTTTAATTAGATGCCACCAAAGAAGGGTACCATTGATGGCAAATGTAATAAGACACAAATTACATTTTTTAAATAGGAAACGGTCCGGCTATTTAGTACTCTATGTGTTGCAGCTCCGAAATAAAGAGAGACGTCGTGTTGGTTTTTTAAAACATACACTTTATTAATTCGTTTAACACTCAAGCAACTACAGACGAGTCTCTGTCCGTCTCCGTGCCTTCTCTTCTCCCGTTCGGCTCTAGAGACGTTCAAAGACCACCTCCGAAAAATCGTAAATTAACGATTACTTCAAAGACACTAAGAAAATCGAAAATAATGCACCGAAACAGAATATCAAGCGAGGAAATCACAAAATAAATTCAATGGGGGCTGAACCCACAACAAAGGAATAAATAACAAACAATTCTGAGACAGTCCTGTCTCCTACATATGAACGACAGTAAGGTAAATATCCATTACACAGACTGTGGACAACTATAGTTTACGCACTATTGTAGAAGAGCCGGACCACCTCACTCAAGGGTGAGCAGAGCAACGTGTACTTGATTTTAATATGCTCGGGTCTCATAACAAGAACCCAAATCACCGACATTGATGTAGTACCAAACACTTCTAATCAAGTGCATTCAGGCCCTATGAGGAGCTGATGTCAGTCACCAACTCACGACTGAGACACAAGTGGGAAAACTGAGTGATGAACTACGAGTGTGTGTGTCGGCAAAAGGGATGGCACTGCATCACAAGGCATTTATTGCTGGGTGGCTCTCTAACTGACAGAGGTAATAAATCATTTTAATAGGAATGTGGGCCTGATATACTGTCAGGATATTGCCTGAATGGTAAGCCTTCAAAACAATACATGAGCCTACCGCAGAACACTGATGCAAAATGAAGCAAAATCAATTTTCTTTGTCGAAGTTCACTTCACCGTTCCCTCATTGAGAAAGATGAAATCCAAATTCAGCTTGACTGACAGACACGGGGTCCTTTAGGAAGAGCCATCGATCGCACGTAACACATTTCTCCTCTTCGGTCAAGCAGCATCTTTGTTTGTGAGCGCGAGAAGTTGAATATTTTAAGCAACTCGTGACCTTTATACGTTGCACCTTTCCTCGACCTTTGTGGTATTCACCATCGGATCGGGGTGGGACGGGGGGGGGGGGGGTAGGGAAAAGGGGGGGGCTGTCAAATCCAACGGTCAACTATTAAAATGTTCTTCTGTGTTTAAAGTGACCGAGATGCAACAGGTTATACTTCCTAAAACTCATCAGGGATAGGAATAATTTTCCAAACATGAACAACATGAATCAATATTTTTTGTTATCCATCCATATACCCATGCATACATTCACACTTTTAAAAATGCTTTCATCAAGAAGTGTTGACCATTACGGGGTACTGATTTTCCGTTGCTGTTTATTATTATCAGGTGTCCTGGCTGTTGCCAGTTGACACCTTGAGAGAGGGTGGCAGAGTTGTAATCCCAGATGAGGTAAAGAAAGGGTTGTGTAACATGTTTCTTTTGACAGCGTGATGGGACTCTGGCAAACATTGCCGGAAGCAGATTGGGCGAGGGCGGGATAACAACACGTTGCCTGTTGTGCTTTGGGCTAATTGTTCCCATTCGGTCCGTAACTATGGGAACTCGCTTGCAGTTATGGAGGTGCAGAACAAGTTCAAGGCAACCTGCAGAAAGATTTCATTAGCCTCACTCAGCTTCAACATACGCAGGACTCACTTTAGGATGTGATTGTTGCCTCTACAGATTTTTGTTCGATGTACGTAGACAAACTTACAGTTACTCTGAGTTCAAAAGCATTTAGACGAGGACTTATGTTATGTTTTTCCTTCTATACCACCACAGCCTACTTGAAATAAAACAATGAAGTTGCAACGAGGCTATAAGACGATAAATAAATAAACAGACTATCGACGTAATTCTCAATATAGTCAAGCAATGCGTTGAACCCATCGGACATCACCAGAGTTTCTTCCTTCGAGATGCTTTGCCTAGCCTTTTCATGCTCCTTTCTGGAATAATAATCGAGCTCGATACATATTACAACTTATCAGAATTCATCGAATGAGCCTGTTGAATAAATAGCCACAAGAACCATTGCCATAGCATGTTTATGTTTGATGTGGTATGCTTTGGATTCTGAGCGCTTCTTTTCACTCGAAATGCTTTTCTGCTTTCATCATTCTGATATAATTTCTGTTTTTTGGTCTGGGAGGCATTTTCTTATTTTTGTCTTGACCCCCTGAGAGTGCGAGTTGAATTTCCCCCTAAAGGACAAAAATGAGTAACGGTAAAAACAATTTAAAAAATTTAAAAAATCGCCTTAAATCGCCTGGATTCTATATAATATATATAAATTATAATGTAGTACTGTGTATGAAATTATTCATATGTTGTCTGTGGAAAAATCAATGTTTTGTATGTCATTCAGCCTCATTAATATACTGTATTTTGAATGTGCTGCAAGTAGAATAATGAGGTTAGGTTCACCTCTTTTTTTTTTTTAATCTGATGCTAATAACACCACATGTGGTCAAAACCAAGTAGCTGTTTTAAACCCATATCACACACATACACCATTTTTTTAATACATATTTCTAAATGATCTCCAGTACAGTTGCTAGGGGACTTGGTCCAAACATCATTACCATCATATCTGTTCAGCCTCTTCTCAGGAAGACACTTCACATCCCTCATGATGGTATTAAATCTGTTTTGTATTTAAATCACAGAGCTGAGAAGTTACTTCACTAAAATTATATGAAAAAAGAAAGATGAGACTGTAGTTTGGGATCCTTTAAGCCAAAGAAGCACAGGCACCATGCTGTCAGGCAGCTTTGTAAGCGCCCCTTTGTCCTAACCTTCAAGAACCATGCAACCACACATTTGCTTCAAATGTGCTTAAATATTGATGAAGGGAACCAGCATGACGGCTGTCAGGAGGCATCTATCTCATTGCACTGATTATGCCAATGCGAGTGTGTGTGTGTGTGTGTGTGTGTGTGTGAACACTCAAGCAACTACAGACGAGTCTCTGTCCGTCTCCGTGCCTTCTCTTCTCCCGTTCGGCTCTAGAGACGTTCAAAGACCACCTCCGAAAAATCGTAAATTAACGATTACTTCAAAGACACTAAGAAAATCGAAAATAATGCACCGAAACAGAATATCAAGCGAGGAAATCACAAAATAAATTCAATGGGGGCTGAACCCACAACAAAGGAATAAATAACAAACAATTCTGAGACAGTCCTGTCTCCTACATATGAACGACAGTAAGGTAAATATCCATTACACAGACTGTGGACAACTATAGTTTACGCACTATTGTAGAAGAGCCGGACCACCTCACTCAAGGGTGAGCAGAGCAACGTGTACTTGATTTTAATATGCTCGGGTCTCATAACAAGAACCCAAATCACCGACATTGATGTAGTACCAAACACTTCTAATCAAGTGCATTCAGGCCCTATGAGGAGCTGATGTCAGTCACCAACTCACGACTGAGACACAAGTGGGAAAACTGAGTGATGAACTACGAGTGTGTGTGTCGGCAAAAGGGATGGCACTGCATCACAAGGCATTTATTGCTGGGTGGCTCTCTAACTGACAGAGGTAATAAATCATTTTAATAGGAATGTGGGCCTGATATACTGTCAGGATATTGCCTGAATGGTAAGCCTTCAAAACAATACATGAGCCTACCGCAGAACACTGATGCAAAATGAAGCAAAATCAATTTTCTTTGTCGAAGTTCACTTCACCGTTCCCTCATTGAGAAAGATGAAATCCAAATTCAGCTTGACTGACAGACACGGGGTCCTTTAGGAAGAGCCATCGATCGCACGTAACACATTTCTCCTCTTCGGTCAAGCAGCATCTTTGGGGGGGGTATAGGAAAAGGCGGTGCATTGTTCGGAACATATCACAACTAAGCCGAAACAGCACATATGGATATACTTGACTGTTTCAAATATATTCCTGTCAATTTTTCCTAAATGACGTCATTACTCGGTGTGAAAAGACTCACCTTGATACTTTGGTGCATCCTTACATAGAATACAATTCAAATTCCGTCTATTTTTCTTCAAATCCAACGGTCAACTATTAAAATGTTCTTCTGTGTTTAAAGTGACCGAGATGCAACAGGTTATACTTCCTAAAACTCATCAGGGATAGGAATAATTTTCCAAACATGAACAACATGAATCAATATTTTTTGTTATCCATCCATATACCCATGCATACATTCACACTTTTAAAAATGCTTTCATCAAGAAGTGTTGACCATTACGGGGTACTGATTTTCCGTTGCTGTTTATTATTATCAGGTGTCCTGGCTGTTGCCAGTTGACACCTTGAGAGAGGGTGGCAGAGTTGTAATCCCAGATGAGGTAAAGAAAGGGTTGTGTAACATGTTTCTTTTGACAGCGTGATGGGACTCTGGCAAACATTGCCGGAAGCAGATTGGGCGAGGGCGGGATAACAACACGTTGCCTGTTGTGCTTTGGGCTAATTGTTCCCATTCGGTCCGTAACTATGGGAACTCGCTTGCAGTTATGGAGGTGCAGAACAAGTTCAAGGCAACCTGCAGAAAGATTTCATTAGCCTCACTCAGCTTCAACATACGCAGGACTCACTTTAGGATGTGATTGTTGCCTCTACAGATTTTTGTTCGATGTACGTAGACAAACTTACAGTTACTCTGAGTTCAAAAGCATTTAGACGAGGACTTATGTTATGTTTTTCCTTCTATACCACCACAGCCTACTTGAAATAAAACAATGAAGTTGCAACGAGGCTATAAGACGATAAATAAATAAACAGACTATCGACGTAATTCTCAATATAGTCAAGCAATGCGTTGAACCCATCGGACATCACCAGAGTTTCTTCCTTCGAGATGCTTTGCCTAGCCTTTTCATGCTCCTTTCTGGAATAATAATCGAGCTCGATACATATTACAACTTATCAGAATTCATCGAATGAGCCTGTTGAATAAATAGCCACAAGAACCATTGCCATAGCATGTTTATGTTTGATGTGGTATGCTTTGGATTCTGAGCGCTTCTTTTCACTCGAAATGCTTTTCTGCTTTCATCATTCTGATATAATTTCTGTTTTTTGGTCTGGGAGGCATTTTCTTATTTTTGTCTTGACCCCCTGAGAGTGCGAGTTGAATTTCCCCCTAAAGGACAAAAATGAGTAACGGTAAAAACAATTTAAAAAATTTAAAAAATCGCCTTAAATCGCCTGGATTCTATATAATATATATAAATTATAATGTAGTACTGTGTATGAAATTATTCATATGTTGTCTGTGGAAAAATCAATGTTTTGTATGTCATTCAGCCTCATTAATATACTGTATTTTGAATGTGCTGCAAGTAGAATAATGAGGTTAGGTTCACCTCTTTTTTTTTTTTAATCTGATGCTAATAACACCACATGTGGTCAAAACCAAGTAGCTGTTTTAAACCCATATCACACACATACACCATTTTTTTAATACATATTTCTAAATGATCTCCAGTACAGTTGCTAGGGGACTTGGTCCAAACATCATTACCATCATATCTGTTCAGCCTCTTCTCAGGAAGACACTTCACATCCCTCATGATGGTATTAAATCTGTTTTGTATTTAAATCACAGAGCTGAGAAGTTACTTCACTAAAATTATATGAAAAAAGAAAGATGAGACTGTAGTTTGGGATCCTTTAAGCCAAAGAAGCACAGGCACCATGCTGTCAGGCAGCTTTGTAAGCGCCCCTTTGTCCTAACCTTCAAGAACCATGCAACCACACATTTGCTTCAAATGTGCTTAAATATTGATGAAGGGAACCAGCATGACGGCTGTCAGGAGGCATCTATCTCATTGCACTGATTATGCCAATGCGAGTGTGTGTGTGTGTGTGTGTGTGTGTGTGTGTGTCCCTATTACAGTACTTGACTTTTGATCCAGCCAGTGTCAACCACTGTTATCATCAAAAAACAAGCACTGAAATCAACAGACGCAAACAATTGCAAATATCACTAATTATAATGGTCATAAACTGTACTGATGGGTTTCAAGGCTTCAATTTATTTGTGGTTTATTTATCCATGATTCCATTTTTATGTACTGATGCTGTTCAGAGTCAGGTTTGAGGAGATTGTTTTACACACACTTTTATTCAAATGTGTATGACTCTTAAAGTACATTTTGCATGCCAGGGGAAGTATACCTGTCAGTGCGGTGATGTAATAGTAGTCAGTCAAAATCAAATCTGAGAATGTGGAAGATAAATTTCAGGAGAATACAATAAGTAGCTTCCCCCTTGTTTTGTGAGTTTTGTTTTCTGCCCCCTCCGAAACCTTGTTCTGTCCGACTGCATTTTAAATAAATATCCATCACAATCGTAACAGCGACAGGGGGAGTATATTGAACTCCCGTAGTGCACAGAAAAATAGTTTTGACATAAAAAGGCATACGGATCCACCATTTTGCATGCTCAAGCAGCTGAACAGGACAGACAAAAAATAAAAAAGAAAAAATAAATAGTTGCTTGATAACATCGTTGGAGATAATGATGTGTGACACGCTGGACCACAAGCATTCTTGCTATACTGAGGGACCGCTTTTGCAGTCAACCTACAGTCATGCTATTGAAACTTTGACTGGAAAAACTGACCAAGCTTAGTAGGCAAAGTGACAAAGCTGAAGATGATGTTTTTGTTCCGCCTCTCACCAACAGTTGTCCTTCTGTCTATTTATTCCTTCTCATTTTAGTTTTTCACAGACCCGTGTTCCAGCAGTCCTTGTCTCCATGGAAACTGCAGCCTGCACATTGGAGAAGCGGAGGGGGTGCCGACTTATACCTGCGACTGTAGCGAAGGCTACGAGGGGCCAAAGTGCGATCAAATCGTACTGGCTGTGGCTGAATGGGAACCTATCTCCCCCTCAGCTCCTGAACCGGCCACCCCTGTTACCTCCACAACACCAGCCGCCACCCAACCACCTCACCCAACCAGCGTGTCCACCAGCCCAACATCGGCAACTCCCACCCTGTCACCATGGCAACCCAAAACTGGGCAGCGGCTTCTGATGGTGCCGTGGGAGGCAGACAGGGTGGGCCAAATTGCTCCTGCAATTGTTACTTGTTACAGTTAATTTTAGGGTCTGTGAATGCGTCATCACGTGGTCGTGTTTGTGATTTAGGTGACGGAGGGTCTGCACTGCGTGTGCCCGGAGCTGTGTGAGCTGACAGCATCGCTGACTTTATCTCTGGAAGTGCCAGAGGAAACGGCTGTGAAGTAAGAGTGCCAAGAAATCAAACTGAACAAAATATGAATTCCTTGCTCTATAGGCTTAAAAGGAAGCAATATATTTGAAACGGTCCATTGCTTTCAATAATGTTACTCACTCTTGTTTGCCAGGAATGCCAACAGTAGTTGCATACGTAATATCCATAGTGAAGGAAATAAAAGCAAAACACCATCCTTTGTCTTGACAGACACAGAGATGGATAGATTGATAGATCAGTAGATCGATACATTGATAAATAGCTGCCTGCAATCCCTTTTAAACACGAGTAGATGATTCATTGTCACACTCTGCAAACACCTTGCTGTCCTCAATTCAGTGCGCTGTCTCATTCGTACGTCATTAACGTTTGTAAGTCAGAACACACTGTCGGCTCCAATGAAAATCCAGTAATTGTAGACACAATTATATAAAGTCAATATTTACTTGAAAAACATTTCCAGGCCACACAGACTGTGAAATAATAGAATGGAAAAACAAGTCATAAAAAAAAAAAAAAAAAAAGAAAGATATTCATAAGTATTTCTTAACAATGTGTGCCTGTTGTAACCATGAAAGGTCATAGGTCAAACATAGTTTCGGTAAACCAAAGAAGCCCATAAAGAACAAAAGTTTTAATTTTGAAATTTACGGTTTTAGAATTTACCGTGGTTACATTTTCTGTGTACACGTTTGACCGTAAAGACATTGCCTGTACTCCTAATCGGTATTTTATGACATTTTGAACCTGGAACGACTTCAGTAAATTACTATCAAACATTGTATTCGACTTTGGATGTTCCACTGTATTATACATTCAAGAGCGTTCCCATCTTTTCAGCATGCGTGCTCATAAAAAAGCGTTACGTTCCCGTGAGTAAGGTCAATAAATTATGCAGAAGAGTCAAGGAGACGAGGAGTGTCCTTGATGTTGCCCCTCATTACAGCTGGTGAGTGGTGAGTCAGTTCATGGTTTGAAACGGGGAGTTATGACGTGAGAGCGAATCAGCTGAGACTGTTTGGTTTTTGTACAATGTCGTTCGGGTGGGGAGTACAAACTTGTACTATTTCCTTTTCTGAATTTTTCACAAATATTTTCGCGCTCCAACAGGTTGGTGGTAAATGCCGTTGGGGCTCCAGTGCTGTGGCGTGTGAATGAAGAAGGCTTCCAGCGCTCTTCTTTTATAAATGGGTCCAAAATGTGGTTCCTGCAGGCCTCCAATGGGCTGGTGGTCCCTGACCATGCATTGCCTCTGGGCCAAAACTATTTCCTCAGTAAGAAGCTTTTTTCTCTTCCACTTAAAACATGGAAAACTTCATGGTTGTATGACTAAGTCATAAGACTTAGTCATAAGTTTTGCTCCATCTAAAAAAAAAAACTAGTTTTTGGGAAACGAGAGCACTGCAATATGTTGATGGGACCACTTTATCAACAATAGCCACTCTGATCAGAAGTAGAAAATGAGCGGAACACAATGTCTATCACCATCAATATCACCCAAAATGACATCTTACTTTAGTCAGCATTCATATGAATGCTACAAAGTAAATAAAAGCAGAGTTATAGTCCCTGCTTTAGTTTCATCTTGTTGCCCAGCAACAATGACTTCAATGAACATAATTAAGAGGGGAGGGGAAGTTTGAAGGTCAAGCTTGAGGACAAAAATGAGTTGATGATTTGATTTGACAAAAATGCAGGCACGCGGCTTAAGCTGAATGGCATTTGCAAATGACCAAATTAATACTTTAATATCAATTCAAATGCGCATCGTCGAGATATGAATCACACATAGACATGTTGAGTGGGAAAATACGTGTCAGAAAAAAAGGAGGCGCAATGACGATGCATTTCTGGCTCACGTCATTGAATTTCAATTTGTCTGTTCGAGTAATTTGCTGTGACTCTACACTTTCAACACGGTCATCAGGGTTGGACATCATTCAATCAGAAGGGAACGTAACGAAGCATTGATCGGTTCGAGTTTGCATCGCATGCATTCCATCAGCGGTTTTCTCACAACTGATTGGCTCTAAAAAGGCCATTGATATGCACTAAGGGTCTATTTTTATCCAAGTGCCTGAGTAGCTGTCTCTTGTGATGGAAGAGGCTGTAAGATATGTCTTCAACTTCAATGCTTTGAGAGAGAGATAAGGCGCACACTCTGTTTTGGTTCATACAGAGGCCACTCTTTGATGCAGGAGTTTTTGTGTCTGCATCATGACTGTCCAAACCTTTCCTCCCTGAGGGCCACATTCAGAAAAACTGAAAGATCCACGGGTCACTTTGTTATTCTTCGCCTTTTGTTTATGGAAGTCGCTCAAACAAATCCGATGTATGTATGTAAAGGTATTTCCCCCCCTTGGAAGGTGTGATCCAGGTGGATGCCCCCACAGCACCAGAGGTCACCCTGCGTCTCAACCTGACAGTGAAAGCTAGCAATTGTGTGGAGCCTGGCAGCAGCTTCAGTGACCCCCAGTGCTCGGGCAAAGGCAAATGTGTCACGCAGCCCTCTGAGGTAAATTGTCTTTCCAATTTTATTGCACGACTATGTTCCAGACTGGGAGGAAAAAAAAAAAAAACTTTCCCCAATGCTTATCTTGATTGCATCGGACTTAAAATGAGCCGATTGCACAGTGTCAAGAAATATTCCGTAGCACCATGTCAATAGTTCTTCATCTTTGTGGTAAAAGCATGCCACTAAACACGTGGGAACTGTTTTAAATAATAATTACAAAAAAAAAAAAAAAAAAAACATGACATGTCTCGTTTCAATTTTCCTTGAAAATATTTGTTTGCAGAGCACCTTCTTTTGTGAGTGTGATGACAGTTACACAGGAATCTTCTGTGAGGAACTTGATGCCTGTCAGCACCGCCCTTGTCGCAATAATGCCACCTGCACCGATGTTCGGCAGGGTGACGAAGGACACAATTTCACGTGTACTTGTCAACCAGGTGTGTGCGTGCGTGCTTGTGAGTGTGTGTGTGTGTGTGTGTGTGTGTGTGTGTGTGTGTGTGTCCATTTTAGGTCGGTGTCTTCTGTAGTGAGAATTTGAGAAATCTCTTTGGTCCAACAAGATACTCGTGTTGTATCAAAAATGGACTAAAACAAGGCCTAAAGGAGCAACGCCCTGAAGCATGAGTTCATCGCCATACCACCAAATCAGTGCCATTTGCTTGTTCTACTTTTTGTTTTGCCCGTGTACAAAGGGCTCTCGTGCATGAAAATTATAATTCAAGGATGGCACAAAACTGCTGAAGAAGAAACCAACATTAGGTGCAAGAATTCATTTTGTACTCCCCCCACAAAAATAAACTCTCTCAACATCGGAACATTATATTCAGGTACTACAGTATGATTGTCTTGCTTGTCATTCAGTAGCCTCCAACAATGATTACGGTAGGCCATTCACGTCATAGTATAGGGCAGTATACAAGTGCATCTAAGCCATGTCTGCCATCTAGTGGTGAATAATAATATTATTTAACCAAAACACCAGATCTCGATATTTTACCTTATTTGTGTGACTTATGTCAAACCTTTTTGATGTCGGGGGATACCGACCTAAAGTAACATCGCTGAGTGCTTTATTACAATCATTGCTATCATATATAAATGATCAAACTAATGAGCAAGTGTCATCAATGAATCTTTTTCAGGTGGTGTCGATTCACTGTAAATGGTATGGACAAGTATCTTTTCAAGGCTTGCAGGAAATTATTGAGATGACTGTGTGTCTATTAGGTTACGAAGGGGAACGCTGCCAATTGCTGGTGAACCACTGCCTCTCTCAGCCCTGTGAGAATGGAGCCACCTGCTCCAGCAGCCTGGCCGGACCTACTTGCATCTGTCCTGAAGGTAAAGTGCCGCGCTGCGTGCACAAAAAGTGTGTTTTTGACACGTGTCATATGAGCCCAAAATTGGGGATAAAGGCAGTAAGTCATCTGATCAGACTTGGGATTTGCAACCACAGGGTCATAATTTGAGTATGGCTGCAGAAAAAACAAAACACAACTTTTTTAATGGGTCAAATACCTTGAAACATATTTGTCGATCAAAAATGTTCACTCTAAATTGGCAGTTCTACGCCTCCGTAAGAAATAGTAGCAGTGGTTGAAGAAATAGAAGCGGTTACCCTGTCTGGTTAGTGCATTCATTTTTTTCTCTTTGTCATTTTTATTGTGGTGAATGACTTGAGAGACACACTATACCAGAGGTCAGAAACCTGCGGCTCAAGAGCCATATGCGGCTCTTTAGCGCCGCCCTAGTGGGGCTCCCTAAAGCGTTATACAAAATGTTTGAAAATGGGGAAAGAAATTGTTTTCATGTGGTTTCTGGAAAAGGACAAACATAAGACATCAGCATGTGTTGTTCTTCATTATAAGTCTGATATAAGGCTTTTGATTTTTGTTGCGACTCTAGAGATATTTATTTATTTATTTATTTGGTCCAATATTACTTTTTCAATATTTTGGGTTGCCGACCCCTGCACTATACAAAAACAAAACGATAGCAAGGGAGGCACAATGCTCAAGTTTGTACTGAAAGGTGCAATGTGTATCTTGTTTAACTCTCAAACGTGTTCTGCAGTATTAGGAAGCCAGCAATTATTGCATGTGTGATAGTGTCATACATGTGCATTTCAATTTACTCTTCAACAGCAAGTCTTTCTTTCGTAAAATTAAGAAATAGTGGAATCTACGACCAGTTGTTGTTTTTTTGAAGATTCTCTGCTGTTTCCACCCCGTATACGCTGCATATCTGTGCCACTGAGACACTTAATTTAAACCTCCTTCCTCCATCCTAATTAGGTTTCATACCCTTAATGACCTGAATCCGACTCTCTGAGGAAATCTGTGACCGCAAAACCTTTGCCGAAACAGCGGTTCTCAAGAACACACTGTGATGTGATTAAGGCTTGACTCAAGAATGAGATGCAAGCATTCCAATTGGTGAAATGACAGTGGACTTCGCCATTTAAAACAGTTTTATTATAACCCCAGGAATTTTTTACCCTGCGACTCTTTTTATAAGTGCGTCTTTTCAGACTAAGTGCAATCCATGCGAATACCGCTGATTCTAACGTTCATTCTATTGTGTTCAAGTGGAGTCCAACTTTTCAACATAGCTTGCTCAAATGGACCGATTCCCTTTGTTCATGTAATATGTTTACCTGTTCTACCTCCCCACACATGCGTGACGCCAGAGGACGAAATCTGTGTCGCCATGATAATGATGATGATGATGATGATGATGATACCGCCAGTTAGAACCAGCAGGGCGGGGGAGCGAACGGGCCAGCTATATTTAAACCGTTAACTTCCTTTAAAGTAGGCCGGTTTGACTGCCAGCAGCAGGATGACACAAAATGTTCTGCGCACGCTATAGCTTTTTCAGATGATACGCAACCTACAAATTAAGTCAAACATACAGTACGTAGGATGAACTTGATCTGAAGGTTGTGAAAAAATAGCTCACTTGGAACAAAGAGGGGCAAAAAGAACAAAGCGAGGGAGTCAAGCGTTTTATTCGAGAGCTTCTCTAAGTGTATGTGAGGGCTGTGAGAAAAGGACAATGGGTTATGAGGGTGACGAGCAGAGAAAAAGCAGAAGGATGACACTTCGGATGACTGACCGAAAATACGCAGCTTTGTTTGGCTGCTGCAAATTTTTCTCGCCCTTGTTTTGGTCGACGATAAACATCCTCTCCGTGCAGCAAATTAGAGATTTCACAGATGCATGAAAGAAGAATTGCTCCATCGGCACAATACAATGTGCATTTCAGACACGCCAGTGTTGGGATTTTCTGTGTTCTTCACCGTAAATCGCAGCACAAATCGTATCAGGTTAATCGTTCGAGCAACGAGCCGCACGTTGTCTCAGATTGGAAAATATTGATTGTGCATGTCCCGCTAACCATTCCTCACTCTAATAGTCTGACATTCAATTGATGACTGAGATGGAATTTGATCTGATGTCTTTATATCATTTGCACAGTATGTGTTCATGGACATTAAAGGGCAGGTCAAGTCCAAAATGTACAATATTTTATTCTATGTACCCTCACGAGACAAAACACATTATTTCGATAAATATTGTGTTTGTCGAATATGAATTAAGCAGAAAAATGCCACTGATTTTATCCATGCCAGGGGGCGGCCATTTTGCCTTGCCACTTGCTGTGAGACTGACATCACGGTGCCTCAAGTAATGACTATCAAGGCTCACCTGTTTTGTAGGCACTGTGATGTCATTTTCAGTCGACAACAAATGGCTCTACGAGGCAAAATGGCTACTCCTTGAGACGTATAAACGCAGGTGAATTTTTCCATAAATGCAATATGAATCAGGATATTGTCTTTAGTTTTGTGAAGAAAACTTGGCGGCCTCCTTAAACTCTCTTCTTCTTATTTTTTTTTTTTTAGTTGTGAAGAAAACTTGGCGGCCTCCTTAAAGTCTCTTCTTCTTTATTTTATTTTTTTAAAGCAACCATACATAATCATGTAAAAGCATTCACCTTGGTTTTTCCCATGTGTAAAACGTTCTTGTTTTTCTTAATTATGATATGTGGTTCCACTTAGGGACTAGCTTGATATGCCCGGTCTGTGTTAACATAAACATTATTTTTAAAAATGATTGCAGAACCGGAAGCATCCAAAAAGGCTGTAATGTGAGCTATTATTTGAGATTGTGAATTTGTTCCCCCCAAAGGTCACTTGTGAGTAATAAGCAACCCACTGAGTGGTTGTTGAAAAAATATACGATTAACAAATGTTGACATTAAATGGCAAAATATCTCATATGATAAATAGCTACTCTTTGTGCCAATGTGTTATTTCAATAAGAAATGGGAATTTTTAGCATTTTCAAGAAAAATTGTATCATCATTTGAGGGGATATTGACAAGATAATTACTGATCACTTCCTGATTACTTACCCCCAAAGGATTGTTTTGTCAGTCATTGATGCAAGTTCCTGCATAGCTGCTGCATTTTTGACCCTGTCCCTCTCTTTATCCGTGCCATCTCCTTAAAACCTTTCATGCAGGATATCAGGGACCCACATGTGAGCTGAAGGTGGATCCGTGTGCTTCTGGGCCTTGCCACAACAATGGAACCTGCTCCCCTCAGGGTCCCAGCCCTCTGGGCTTTGCCTGTAGCTGCACGACCGGTTTCACCGGCCCCACCTGTGCCCAGTTGGTAGATTTCTGCGCTTTGAACCCCTGTGCCCACGGAGTGTGTCGCAGCGCGGGCAACAGTTACAGGTGTCTTTGCGTCCCAGGTGAGATGCCTTCTCAGGTGTCACATGCGGTGGTTTGCCTTTCGTAGTATCCACTTTTTGGCAACTCGAGTCAAGTCATCTCACTTGAGTCCTCCACCACAGACTGGTGTGTGCAGAGTTGGTGAGGACTGGGAGTTGGAAATTTCTGGATGGAATTACAGTAGACACGCATCCGTAACAGTTTTGAAAAACCTTTCGGGTGTCCCCCCCCCC
>NW_017805820.1:2500209-2518097 GCF_001891065.2 Hippocampus comes
TAATTCTTTGGACGGGACTATTTATTGGTTGAGCAGATTTGTGGTTTTTGCAATCAAATACTGGTTTAGCACGACTGGTAAAACTGGAGATCCAAGATTAGCATGCTAGACATCATGATGAACACACGAGCATGGCAAAATGCACGTACGCATGCACAACACTCACACATGTCTGAGGTGCACGGTGTGTGAACGGTGTTATGGTTGAGAGAAAGCTAATGGGGACCTAATATATGGAAGGATCCATCCTCCCGCTCCCTCTAATCTATCAAGTAATGACATGCAGCCACCAAGCTTCCCCAGTGACAGTAGAAAGTCTTAAAAAGGCAAGTGACATTTCACTGGCATTTCACTGAAACGACTCAAGAGGCCCGAACCGCGCTCCTCCCTATATTCGCTCTCTCTACCCCCAGAAATATGTTTGTCATCATCCGGGGGAGGCTTTGCACAAACCTCCAGGGGCCGTGTACACTAACTGAAAACGGATGGAAGCGTATTGTTCGAGCCTTTCCACAACATTGGTACTGTGAGACCTGGAAAGCGTCACAAAGTTGAAGCACCGCATCTGAAAATGAGTGGACAATCATATGACTCTCATTTTGGGAGAACAGTTTATGCTATTTTAACCCTTTGAGGGACAGTGGTTACTTCAGTGGACAGTTTATCAAGTTGTCAAGCGTTAATACCAAACCCTGACATTTTTAATGAGCAAATACAGAGATGGTAAGTATTATTTTTTTTCCTTTTGTGTCCTGCTCAGGCTATCATGGCTTGTACTGTGAGGAGGAGTACAATGAGTGTCTGTCTGCACCCTGCCAGAACTATGCCACCTGCCAGGACCTCATCAATGCCTACGAGTGTGTCTGCACACCACAGTTTGAAGGTATGCCATCACTACACATTATTGATTCGTGCCATGACCCATTATTGAGTTCATTCCATCAAAGGCATCACACTAAGTCTTTATTTGTGTGTTTGTGAAGGCAGACACTGTGAAATTTTCAAGGACCCGTGTTTGAAAATGCGCTGCTTCAATGGAGGGCACTGTGAGAGTTCAGGAAAGAATGCTTCCTGTACCTGCCCACCCGGATACACGGGTGAGTGCTACTACCGGTTGGTACTGTGAACAAGTAACTGTTAAGACCGACGTGCGGAACCCCAGATGTGATATAAAGTAAAAATAAATAAATGAATAAATAATGAAACCTTAATGGTACCCGATAATAAGAGGAATGCACAAGTTTGGTCACTCTGTGTTTACCCTGGTTGTATGATTATTTAAAAACGACAATGACCAGTAATACAAAATGACTTTTCCTTGACAAAATAATCTGAACACAATAACGTTCCTGCCAATCCATCCAGGGGAGCGATGTGAAGTCGACATCAACGAGTGTGAGAGCAACCCTTGTCATCACGGGGGCACTTGCATCGACCAATCACATGGCTACACTTGCCACTGTCACCCTGGCTGGGTGGGGCCTGTTTGTGAGATCCGTAAGTCAGCTTGTCAAAAATAGTCTTGTTCAAGAATTAGGGAACTAAAAAACAGAATCAACTTAAACTTGTGTGTGTGTGTGTGTGTGTGTGTGTGTGTGTGTGTGTGTGTGTGTGTGTGTGTGTGTGTGTGTGGCAGACCTGCAATGGAAGCCGCCGCACTCGGAGGAAACTCTTCCCAACATGCCCCGCCACTCCCTTTACATCATCATCGGAGCGCTTTGTGTGGCCTTTGTCCTCATGCTCATCATCCTCATCGTGGGCATCTGTCGCATTAGCCGCATCGAGTACCAGGGCTCCTCGTGCCACGCCTACCAGGAGTTTTACAACTGCCGCAGCATCGACAGCGAGTTCAGCAACGCCATCGCCTCCATCCGCCACGCCAGGCCAGTCATTGCGCTTTAGCCAGCAAGAGATTGTATTGTGAAAGCGTGTCATACAGCGTGACAAAAAGGCCTAAGGTTCCATGTAACAAGGAAATGTAAATGAAGCATCAAATTACCTAACTGCCTTTGTAATCTCTGGTAAGTAACGTTCGAACCACTAAGGTTCAACACAACGGGGACAGTTGAGCTCACCTGCGTTTGCCCTCGCAAAATAAATCAATAAATTCATAAAATTGGCATCACACATGCACACTCACGATAACACAAAACCTAGATCACTATTCAGCGGTTGGTGAGATTGCACACCCTTACGTGCCCATATCATATCAATCGTAGCACAAACTGTGGATGGTCTACATGGCAACACCATTTCCCATCATGCATGATTGATTTTTTTTAATGTTTTTTTTTTTCTTGCAGATTTGGCAAGAAGTCTCGGCCTGCCATGTATGACGCCACTCCTATCAGCTATGAAGACTACAGTCCCGATGACAAACCTTTGGTTACCCTTATTAAAACTAAAGATTTGTAAAACATGCTTGCACCCACGTACACATACTCACAGGCTTATATATAGGAAAAGTCAATCTGAATGTAAAATGTGAGAACAAAAAAAAAAATCCCAAATTATGTAATCTTTAGATTAAAAGGAACAACTATGGAATTTGATAGATCTATTTTCCTGTTAATCTTCACGCTAAAGGCTTTACTGTAGCATAAGCGCAGCACTGAGACGGTAGACTGATGAGGAGCAACTAACCTCAATACAATACAATACAATACATCCTGATTTATATAGCTCAACTAGAAAATAATGATGTCTGCAAACAACTCTCTTTCTTTTTGGCCTCCTGTCAGGGTCTGCAACTCCGCAGTGCCACAAACCTGACGACAGTCGGCCGGGTTGTTGCAGGAAATAGATATAACTGCGTACGCTGAATATTTTTATAACGCAAGTCAATTCTGCAGTAGGTTGCCTTACTTCACGCATGGTTAGATTTGTTGTTCATCTCTGTAAGATTTTTGAGGTCCTTTTATTGGTTGCTATTTTCCCCTTTGTAGATGTATTACTCTGTAAAGACTGTGCCAAATATTCTTTTGTGGTTGTTCGACAAATACATACATGTGTAAGAATATTACATATTTAAGGGTGATTTTTTTTTTTTTTTTTTAGTAATACCTGATTGTCTTTGTTCTTTAACGTGCAAATTTCTCACTGCTGTATTAATTGTCCAGATTGTGTATTTGCTAGACTTCTGTGATCCTACCATCCTGCTGTGCGTACGTCAGTGAACCGTCGGGTAGACAGTTGATATGATTGTCAGTGCAGTTTACGCAGTGTGCTCTACCTGTTTCTATTATACAACACTAACTCACATCCTTGATCGTACAGTATGGTTTCTTCTGCTGAAATGACCCCTAGATATGCATTCAATACTTATTACTTGTGTTCCCTACGTTAAATAATGCAAAGATTAAAGTGAACCATGTCCGTCAGACGTCATGCCTTGAGTCATTTGACGCGCTCAAAACAAAAAGCCAGATTCTACATTCACCGAAGCATTTTGCCAATGAACTTTGTACTTTACTTTTGTATATGCAACTGGTCAATGCGAATATGAAATTAGCCTGAGTGAATGTCTGTCTGCCACCTAACGAGGTCTTTGACACCAGACTCAACAGTCGGCTGTGGGTCCTTTTATGGAGTGTTTGTCATGTGAAACAGCCTCAGTGACCTCAGGCTTTATCCAGATGTTCCCTGTGTAAACAGCTCTCAACATAGACGGACTGCGACTTCAGACACGTCGCTCAAGACACCTACAAACTATTATGTTTTCACACAACACTGCGGCATGTTATTGGCCCGTTTGACCTTTGCTTATTATCAGAGTGAGAGGCCCTGTCAATGGCATTTGACTTGGCCTTTGTGTGAGTGTGTGTGAGTTGGGCCACATTTCAAGGTGATTCAAATAGCGTGTGGTCGTGATTTTTGAGTTGCCATTTGCAGCATCCACAACATGTAGAAATGTTGAAAATGAAGGATCAAGGGTTATACTCAAACTGCATTATTTTTGTTCATTTGGACAAAATAATCCAATTTGGAGTCAACAGAAGAATCTGCAAACAACGCCCTCCACTAGTCTTGGTGTGATCTCTGCTAAATAGTCCATTAGTCCAATATTTTCTGTCCTACTGACCAACAAGTTAGCAATGAGTTTGTCAAAATGTCCTGAAGCCTTCTGAAATAGCAGCGATCAATGCAGGCGAAAATAAATGCACGGATTACTGATGTACAACAGATATGTCTGTAAGAAGAAAAGTCACTGGTAAAAGCAGGAGTACAGATTCAAGTCATTTATTAAGTAAAAGTAAAGGAAAAAGAGCATAGAATCCAAAATGTAGTTCGCTAATTATAATTTCAAAAAAATACATTACACTTGTGTTTTTTTAACACTTGAAGCTTATGGTTTTTAGGGTGGCACAAGATACAATCCATTTGCCACGTACATTGGAGAGGACAACTTCAAACAATTCTCTGAAATAAGAGAATTGGTGCTGGTTTTGGTTTCGTTGAGAAAGTAAGCGGTAGAAAGTTGAGATATTTGTTTTCAAATGTAGGAAGTACACGAAAAATACAGGAAAATAAATACGCCAGCAAAGTATAGATAGCAGATAGGCATTAAAAACAAATACGGGTATACTGCAGTAGGAATCAGCCCGACACCGAAAAGCAAATTGTCATTTTCCGAAGTCAATGGATGCAGCACTTTGGGAAACGAGACAGACTAGCGGCGACCGCCACCTGCTGGTGAAGAAAGTAACTGTCACCAGGCGGAGCAACACCGCGTTGGTCGTCGACTGGAGGAGGTGGAAGGAGCGCAGAAAGGCAAATCGCAACAGCGAACAGATGTGAACCGGACTACGACCAGAGTACAAGCTGTCGTCTGGACGGAAACCCTGTCATACTACTAATATGTGGCAACCAGCGTCGGAGAGACTGCAGGTAGGATACGACGGCCAGCGATTGCGTTGACTGGAGCCGGAAAATCAAGAATGTGCTGTCTTTTTATGTCGTCTGATTCCCACCGTGATGTGTGAGTATGTGGAGGCTGCTTTCTTCCTGCTGGAGAGACTTGCTGCACTTTGACTTGCTACAGATGTTTTGATTGACTCAAGACATGACCAAAATCGTCATTTTCCACCACTAACCTCGTCAACGTCTTTGTATCTGGTGATACGTTACGTATTCACGGTAGTGGGGCGCACATCTTACCCACAACCCACAGTGAATGTTTTAAACCCCCCCTCCTCATTTTATACCCCCCTACCACCACCAAAAATACTAACGTTTCACTAATGCTTAAAATAGTGGCAAAGGCCCACGACGCCTTTTTTTTTTTTTTTCAAATGAACGTTAACCTCAAGTGTGCAAACACGGGCCTCCCAATCCACCCTCAAAACGCCACGATGTTTGGTTAGTTTTTCTCTTCCGGTGTAATATGGCAGCAAGGTGCATGCTTGACAATGTAAAAAAATGCTCGTTAATAACTTGTAGTTTGTTAAGCGGGGGGCTTTCTTCGAGTCTCCTACAGACATTAATGCTCTCCAGATGTTCGCCTGCCTGTGGACTGCATGGCTGCCAAGTGAACTTGCACAATCCTCTTTTCTGCCCAGACGTCAACAAAATAGAATGATCAATTATTAGTTCCGCAATTTTTTTTTTGTATTCCAGGGTGAGTTGCATTCTGTGGCCGCCGTAAAGTACATCATCAGCTCTCGTCTTCAATTTATGAATATATGCACTCCAAGTAGTTACACAACCAGGGAGACATACGTCGCTTAGCAACCGTAGTCTGTTACGATCATCCGTTGGACAAAGTTCTATAACTTCACTGTTATCCATCTTGTTGTGGTACGCCACGTTAGATAAAATCGTCTTTCTTTTAAAATTATTAAAATTTTTTTTTTTTTTTAAAAACACTGTCGGAAGCTCTTTTAAATGTAAGTTACTAGTATTACTGCAGCTTTGACAACAGAGAGACTGCCTGCAAAATTTAAACGTATATTTTGGAGTAAAATAAAAATTTTTGAGTTTTATTTTACTCTATAAATATAACGGCAACATAAATCAAAATTTCCGATCACAACCATTGTCATTTAGAGCATCTCATGTGTAGATAATAATAATAATCACAATAATAAAGGTCAAAATATCAAAAAGGGTCAAGTGCTTTTTAAAAAAATTTTCAGTGTTGCCTCAAGTTTGAACTGACCAGATTTAGAGGTTGTTGGCAAAGCAGGCTTTTTTTCGCTTTTGCTTTGACTTGTGAGCAAAACATGTACATACCAGCGCTGTCTGTATTAGACTACCCCTTGTGACCAATGTGCCCAATGTGGGGGGCGGAGTGGATTAATGGCATTTGCATTTCTTTCGATTGGGAAAGATGACTTGATATAAAAGTGTTTTGAAGTACTTGCGTGGTCATGGAATTAACTACTTTTACATATGTGACTCTGAAAATTTGCAGGTGCGAAGGAGACCTACAATATAGCAGGCCTCCCATCTCACAACATTTATTGCACCAATTAACTGCCTCGAACATAAAATAAGGGCCACACCTCCACACCACACCACAGCTTGTCATGGTATTGCCCTGCGATGTTCTCTTTTACCCAGTCAATTCGAGCAGGAAATGAGTTTGTAGAAAGTAAAATGGGAGCACTCAATAAAATGATCGTGACTTGACTATAGTTGTTATGCAATCTGTTTTGATCGAGTGGTTTGGCAGACAACCTCAGTCTATTCTTTTGTCAAAAAATGAAAAACAAAAACAAATGCATGATTGGATTTAGTATGAAAAAAATCGGTAAGCACATCTTTATAATCGACCACATTGTGGCATATGTCATTTATGGGACATTCTCAGACTGAACTAATGTTTGTATTAGCAATATGAAATCAATGTTTTAAAAAGTTGCAATAACAATAAATAAATGTCATTCCCCCCCCAGAATAATCCAAATGGATTCATAGTTGAGGCCCAGTGACACTGCAGATTAATTCATTGTGACGGTCTGCCTGTACAACAGCGGCACTGATAAATACAAATAAATTTTTCTATTTAACAGCATCAAAAGAAGTGAAGAACCGCATTATAACTTAAGTGCAGCAGCAGGCTCTTGCCTGCTGTGTAACCATAGTGACAGGCCCCCTTACATTGAGAGCTTTCACATCAGTTGAGTCACGGTAGATGGGGATCATATCGCTAGTTGGTCTCAATTTTATTATATTTTTTTTCCTTTTGTCTTTTTCCCGTTTTCATTCGCGATGGCAGACAGCCATATTCGCACTGGCTTTGCTCCTCTGTTGCCATGGGAACACCTGATGTCTTGCTGCATTAGTCTCTCATGTTTAGGAAAGAAGAAAAGATAGATGGCGGCAAAGGGGTGGCAAGAGTTTGTCAGAAAAGACAGAGATCTGTTGCAGCAAAAATAAAGTCGGTACGTTTATTAATTTTTAGCGTTTCCCTTAGTTCTCATTGTCTTTTTCCCCAAAATTCTTCATCCTCCTCCTGCTAACCTGCACTGGTCTTGGCACAAGTGCACTCTCAGACAATGTTCCTTTTTTTTTTGAAAATCCCTGTGGCGAGCAAGTACGGTTTGTCTTTTCCTGTGTCAGCAGTTCTTTCTTTAGCCTTGGTTTTCCACGTTTTGACACTTAACTATGTGTGACACTTGACAAACAGGATGTTGCTGAAGTAAACATGTGGACATGACTTGTCAGAAATAGATGACTGGTTCTTATTGCGACCTGTGTTTGCATTCGTGTCTGCCTCTTTGTCTTTATTTGCCCATCAATTGTGGATGTTGTAGTTTTCATGGAAACGATTTGAAACATTAAAAAAAAAAGGGACACAACTATACACATGCAACTGCAGTTTCCCTATAAATAAAAACATATTTTCACATTGGACCACTGGCAAAGTATCTGTCATTGCCAGTAATCCATCCCTAATTTTCTCCACATGATGATGAATCAGAAAGAGGAAGCCTCAGTGAAAGATTTCGGTTAGAGCTTTCCTCCGTGCCTTCGAAATTGTGTGACAACGACAGACTATTTGCAAACTGAACAAATGCGGATGGATGAAATTTAATCAGTGCAAGTTGGTCCTCTTGTTATAATGTGCGGTATTTTAGTCTCATTGTAAACGGTTCTAAAATACTTTTAAGCAGTCTGTATCTGCAGCACTTTTTCGCACCCTTTTGTTGTGCTACTCACTAGACACATAGCAAGTATGGCGTACGATTCAGTCATCTATCCATCTATCCATCCATCCATCCATCATCTATGGCCTACTGCAGGTCGCAGGTGTGCTTGTGATCCTCAAGGGCTACTCGGTTGGGCACCTCATTGAATGATCTTTGTTCCAGACTAACCCAGCGAGGATTTTGCATCAGTGTGTCCATCTGTCCAGCCATCCATTTTTTTTCCGATCCGCTTTTCCTCACAAGGGTTGCAGGGGGTGCTGGAGCCTATCCCAGCTGTCTTTAGGCAGTAGGTGGGGGACACCCTGAACCGGTTGCCAGCCACTTGTAGGGCACACAGAGACGAACAGCTATCCGGGTTCACACTCACACCTAGGGACAATTTGGAGTGTTCAATCAGCTTGCCATGCATTTTTTTGGAATGTGGGAGGAAACCGGAGGACCCGGAGAAAACCCACGCCGGGGAGAACATGCAAACTCCACACTGGGAGGTCGGAGCTGGAATTCAACCCGGTATTGTTGCACTGTGAGGTTGACGCGCTAACCACTGGACAACCCAGCCGCTGCACCAGTGTGTGTGATATTAATATGGAACTATTGTAAAGAGTCACACCATCAGGACGAATAAGCTAAAAATCTGAAACAGATGGTCTCGTAATCTTACGTTTGGACACATGGAAGCACTAGTCTCAGTAAAACTGTTTGTCGCAGTGGTCACAGTATATTCATACATTTTTGAAAGAGGCGGGTTATGCCACTACGTTTCCCTACCTTGAGATTGACCTGGGAAACTATTTCCTGTACTGTTTCTATAGGGGAGGGGAATAAAAGATAAATTTACCATCTGCTACCTGTTAAAGTCATCGTTGCAGGAGGCCGAACAGGACAGTCTCCAGAGACTGCGTGCCTGTTCCTTCCTTGCAGCATGTCATCAACTTTCAGTGCTTGCATTTTAGGTGTAGAATTGCCTTTATTAGTATATATTCCGATATTGCATCTTTTAAACAATATGTGTATTGTTGACTCTTTGATTTCACTTGTCAGAAAAAAAAAAATGTCTCGCACCACCAAGCTTGTTTGGTACATTAGAGAAAAATTATTAGTCTAAGAGCGTGGCGTGTAACTTATTAGCAGTTTAGAGGATGAGTATAAACAAAATATAGACCTCTGCTTAGTCATAAAATTGGAGACTTCTTTGAAAGTGCGCATCCTTTGGCACGTCAAAGCCCAAATTAATATTTTATAGTTTCAAAGATTCACGTTAGAATCTTAATTCAAACATTTACTTTGCAGTGATATGTCTAAACTCAATATTCTAACTAGTATCGCAGAAGCACTTTGAGGTCAATATCGAATGAGAGCAGGTGGCAGCACAGAGCAAAATGGCATCCCCTGAAAGCGATGAAAAAGGGTTGATTTTCCTTCATGGTTCACCTACACAAGATTAATCAGATTGCCATCTTTAGACCAGAGCAATTTATTCCAAGAAAAAAAAAATGTCTTGATTTAGGATTGGTTTATGCCGGACGGCATGGCTCAGTGGTAGAGCGTTCATTTCCCATCCCCGAGGTCGGGGGTTTGAACTCCGACCATTGCGACTGTGTTGCAGTGCCCTTGAGCAAGATCATGACCCCCCCCCCCACCATTTCCTCCACTAGCTGTATCATCAGTCGGTGAATAAAATAACTCCACTTTGAGTACCCGAGTTAGAAAAGTGGAAAAGTGCTATACGACTTACAGCCCGTTTTCTTTTTAAAGGGAAAAAAAAACATTTGTAGTGCCTGGACTCATAACTGAAATCCATGATCTCTGTTCATTGAGTGTTTAACCACCGAATCTTGAATCAATTCAAATGGAGTGCTAATTGTACTTTTGCCGGAAAAAAAAAAAGAACCATACAATTTACGACTTTTGTCGTCCTATTTGCTAGCTAGCGCTAAGCTAACCTGGCTATTTGTGTCCCCGTTTCGCTCTGGCGGCATCCAAGAACTCCCGTAATCAAACTCCCTTTGTGTGCTGCTGAAACAGTGTGACAGGCCAGCAGTGAAGTAACAAAGAAAAAGGCATTGACGTCACACCATCTGATCTGAGTCCGCAAATTACGACTCGATTTTTAATTTGCCGTGCCTGCTTGTACCGATGAATCAATTACCGGCCAAATGAATAATCATCGAAAATGGTCGGATGGTTTTGACAGATGGATCTTCAAATTGCTCATCTTATTGTGTAAAAGTTTGGACAACTGAATTTCATTTCAGACTCACTTTCCCATTCAACTCGGCAATTTGACTGAATGGGTCCTATAAATGTTGGGTACATTTCCAAAACGCACGACAGCCAAGTTATTGATTCATGTACGGATCGAGGACCAGGTTTGGGCCACCGTTATACTCCACTACCAAAGTTGTGAAACATGTTTTTAATCCTCCCTGTATATTTCTCAGGGATATACAGTCTTGAGTAAGCTAATTTAAGCATCCCATTTTTGTTTACCATCGACGCTTTGATCAGTGCGGATTAGGCAAGTCGTTCAGACTGCACAACATGGTTGCTGAAATGTAAATCTCAAAACAGAGCTTTTGTGTTTTCTAATCTTGGCTGAGGTTCCTGAGGTTTCCTTGTGACGCCAGCCATTGTGTATTGTAGTGCGCAGACAAGACCTTTGTCTCACAACCAGTCCAGCACTGATCTGACCATGGAGTCTGCCGCTGTCTGCAAGTCTAAATCCAAAATAGAATCAATAAATGTCATCACTTGATGAGAGGACCTCGGGGATATTAGAAATACAAGTAGAAATATTGTGGCTACAATTCCGAGCGGCCCACCACTCATGCCTTTTGCTCCAGGTAAGGGGTGGGGAACCTCTCCTGCCTTCACTCGGTGCCTGGCCTGACCGCAGGAATGTGAGCCGCTGTCAGGAAGCCGTAAAGTGCTGACGCGGAGGTCAGCAAGCGTTTACACACATGTGGCCTTCACAACTCTTGTCAATTTTTGTTCTTCTTTTTCTCCATTTGCTCCTTGCGCTTCTTTCTTCTTGCCATATATCCCTCTGTTATGATACGCAAAGCTCCTTTTGGTTTTCTTTTCTCAAAAAGAGTCCTTGCACAATGAATGTGGCTATGGGCCCTGTAGTGGTTGCTAGAGGTCCGTCACTCCATCACTGACGGGCGCCTGTTTTGCTGACGATGATCAAATGACAGGAAACTTTAAAAAAAAAAAAAAAAAGAGAGAAAGAAAAAAAGACGGACTCAGCATTGAACGGAAGTGGATTTTCACCAGTTAGTATATGTATCGATGGACCTCTCAGTCCGTCACTCAGGGATGCCCGTTTTGCTGACGGCTGACAGAAACGCGGCGCACCAATTTCCACATTTCCGCCCAGTCTAGTGTGTTCACGGGGTGTTTCTTAGAGAGTACTTGTTCACGGGGCTGGATTGAATATGAGCAAGGTTGCCTCCACGGTTTAACTCAATGCATACAGATTTCGTTCTCTCTCCTTTATTAGGTCCGTTGTCTTGCGGTTGTTTTCAATCAGATGATTTGGGCTCTGAATTCTTGTCCTTGAAAATGTCAATTTCATGTTTTTAACCCAGGTAACCATGAACAGGCTCGACTGTGTTATGGAAATTACGCTTATTTGGCCTCAAGATTCGAAGCAAACAGTTGTCTGGTCCAGACTGAAAGTTTGTTCATAAGCTAACCTTTTTCCTCTTTCTCCACAGCACTTTCAGAGCATGCTGAAGACCAAGTTGAATGTGCTGACGCTGAGAAAGGAGCCGTTGCCCACGGTGATCTTCCATGAGCCCGAGGCCATTGAACTTTGCTCCACCACACCACTTACCAAGAACAAAACCCATGCCGGATATAAGGTAAAATCACATGAAACCTTATAATCCCGTAATCCAGCCTTTCCCCCCTGAATACTAATTCTATAATAGTATTACAACAGTCATAATGCAACTTTTCTTCTGGATACACAAGTTCTATTCATTTCTACAATGTGCTTGACCTAACCTGCTACTGTACCTGGCTATCACGGGCCGATTATTAAGATGTTTTAGTTTTGTAATGTCCGTTCTTGCAGTGTGGACAAAGTGCTGCGCACGTGACGCAGACTCAAAATGCGTATGAACAAACAGTAATTTAGAGGCCAAAATAGATGAGAGTTCAAACAACACAATGTCAAAGTTCCTTAAATTCATATGGTGACATGAAGTGAAAGTCAGTCGAAAAGCCCCTGATTGGCGCGCGCACACACACACACACACACACACACACACACACACACACACACACAGAGGCATGGTTCACACTGACTGACTGCCATTGTGATTTTTAATGCACAATCTGTCAAAATATTAGTTGAAATCAGAATGACATTTTTATTATTATTTTTTTTAAATCCCAGGCGATAGGTCCCAGGTTTCGCTCAGTTTTGGAGTGAGCAGGTTCTAACCTTGACAGTTACTCCCAGCGACTTGTTCGCTGATAGCCAGTTAAGTGCTTTTCACGTCGGCACGCATGTCTTAAGTGTGAAAGTGAAGGATTAATATTTTTGCACTTTTAATGTTCAAACTCAGTGTTATTCAGTGACATCATGTGACAAATGGGACAAATTTAAAGAGCGTTTTTCATTCGCAGTCGTTTTTATGGCTCAGCAATTCAAAACTGTTGATGCACAGTCATGGTAGCGGGGCGCATTGTTTCACACCGTTGGCTCTCATTTCCATGAAAGAAGATAAATATTGATTTGTCACCTAGGTGAAGGCTGAACATAGCTGGACTTGATAGCCCTCTCTTCTTGGTGTGAATCCCAACATTCACTTGTAGCCTCTGAGCTCATTGCTCTTTCCAGCGTTGTAGAGGATGGCAAGCTGCGTCGCCATGGATACCACTACCACTATTATTTCGCAGAGCACCAGCCACATAAAAGTAATCTCTCCCATCTGTTAGCGAAACCTCCGAAAATGTGAAGCGGTCCTCCTCAATGCCTCCATCTGCTGGCAGGTGTAACATCCTGTCTGACTCACGACCCGTCTCCACTTTCAGACATTTTTTCCCCTCAATGCTGTAATGAGAGAAAACTGAAGAAACAATAGCGGCTTTGCTCCCCCCCCCCGCCATCTGCCCTGCTGACTTAACATGCAACAGCACAATATGACACCATTTATTAT
Source organism: Hippocampus comes (assembly GCF_001891065.2). Taxonomy (NCBI): domain Eukaryota; kingdom Metazoa; phylum Chordata; class Actinopteri; order Syngnathiformes; family Syngnathidae; genus Hippocampus; species Hippocampus comes. The sequence goes on from NW_017805820.1 coordinate 2,513,534, forward strand.
TCTCACAGTGTTTTATATTGTGTTTCCGCCATCCCCTCCTCCAGTTCGTTCCTTTCGAGCCCGCAGTCTCATTTTGCAAACAGAAAGGCTGGCTGAGGACTGCTGACATACTGCCAAAGCTAACAGCTAGCCTGGATGAAAGGCCACCTCTCATTTCCCTGCCTGGTTTGGTGCCGTTAAAGCTGTCCACTTCACATCCATTGAGACACTGTGCTACTTTTCACTTTGCAGCTCGGCCAGAGTTGCAGCGCTGAGACTAAGATTAATTTGGGCGAGTTTGAATTGATCAACATCATATTTGTTTTGTTTTGTTTTAACTCCCTTACTTTGTTACCTCTTAGAGTTTTTCTCAGTTGCTCTTGTCCATTTTGTCAGATCATAATTCACTTTCTCAAAACGACTTGTTCAATTTTCACATCATTGTGTCACTTGAGCACATCAAAAAAAAGCTTTTTCCTTATTTCTTTGAACAGGTGTAGCCATGTCACTGTGTCACGTAAAATTGTCAATAGCGGGTCCAGCTCTTCCATGAGAAAGCTTGGTTTAGTTGCCGATTCAGAACGTATCACCTCACCAACAAATTATACATACAAATTTGTGGGTTAAACCAGAATATCTTTCGAGAGAAAAGACATATTATAAGGTGTACTGGAATATACTGTATAGTGATTCCTTGCGCTCTGTATTTAAGATGTGCATACCAAAGCTTCTTTCATTTTGACTGAGCTACTACTGATTTGACCTAAACCAAAACACTGACTAAGTTTTGCTCTTTACGCATAAACCCCATGCAACGGGCGCACATGGGCGCGCACGCACGCACACACACACACACACACACACACACACACACACACACACACACACACACACACACACACACACACACACACACACACACAGCTCATCCATCTTTGCATGCCTTGGCAAGTGGAGCCAGCTGTGCTGCGCTGATTCAATAAGTTTTGAGGAATGTTAACAACCTCCTCAGGAATGTTGCGTTCCCAAGCCGTGGATTCCCAGTCATGTAGGGGGATCCAGACACGGGGGCCTTCTGAGGGAAAAATGTCAAGTGAGCCTCAGTCTCGGACAGTGCAACATTTGTCTTTTGACCATTACTGTACGTACACTAGTCAGGGCACATTTCTGTTCGGATAGTCGGGCAGTAGTTTAAATGAGGTTGTATAGTCATGTCAATTTGGTCTCGTCGACAGGTATGTGGTCACTGCAATTCTCGCGATGCTATGTGCCACCCTTATGTGCAGGATCTGCTTTCTGCATTTTTCGTGCCCTTCTTCTGTTTGATGACACCAACACTGCCAGCTGCTGTCAGAAAAAAAATTCTATACATTCCTTTGGCAAAAAATCTAATTTTTTTTGCTGAATGCCCATATTATACCACTTTCGTGCATTGGGAAGAAGGCAAAATATTTCTTCTTATGAGTCAGTAAATATAAAACATAACGTGGCTTTATATCACCATAACCATTTTGCATGTGTGAAATAATCAGATGTTCAGGCGTCAACTAACACTCCGGCCTTCCTGTGTGGAGTTTGCACGTTCTTCCCGTGCCTGTGTGTGTTTTCTCCGGCTACACCGGTTTCCTCTTGCCTTCCAAAGACATGCATGGCAAGTTAATGGGAAACTCTAAATTGACCCTCGGATGGTTGTTCGTCTCTGTGTGCCCTGCAATTGGCTGGCAACCACTTCAGGGGTGTACCCCGCCGACTGCCTGAAGACAGCTGGGATAGGCTCCAGCACGCCCCGAGGCCCTTGTGAGGATAAGCGAATCAGAAAATGAATGTATGGATCATCGATGACACAGTAGTGATAAAATATTAAATACTCTTGACACCGAGTCGTTGCTTCTCTGGCCACTGTGCAGGAAATTGCCATTGCTGAAACATCATTAAATATCGTCTCACGTTCCCACATCTGCTCCTCTAAATTTGTATTTCTCAAAATCTCTCTCCTCTCTTTTCTCAGTCCTTTGACCCTTTTTCTCTCCTTTTCTACATTCCCGATCCTCTCCTCAGGGTCAGGGTCAGGTATCTCCTCATTGCTTACCATTCTTCACCTCTTCCGCTGCCACCACTTCTTTGTTTATTTTCCATTGATAACCGAAGCAGCCGTGCCTCAGTTCTGCCCCCTTCCATGGACACATATCAGCAGACGCCAGCAATGTGTTTCAGTGAAAAGGCCAACATGTTCCTGTCTGTCCTCCTAGCAGCCAGCTCCCAGGACTGCGGATGTTTGCTTTGTCTCCCTCTGTGTATCCGTTGCTTTCTTGTGTCATACTTTGCATTTATTTAATCATCTTCACTTCCCATCTTGAAAGAACAACCTTCACTCACTGCCCTTCCCTTCATGCATCCGACTTTCCTGTATGGCCTTTGTTCATTATTGCTAAATAAACATTTATTTCTCCTCAGATTTCACACGGTCTCCGGAAATGTGAGTGCTGAAAAATTTTCAACGTAAAAAAATCAGCACATCTCTCTCTCTCACTCTCGCTCTCTCTCTCTCTCTCTCTCTCTCTCTCTCTCTCTCTCTCTCTCTCTCTCTCTCTCTCTCTCTCTCTCTCTGTGTCCGTCTGTCTACCATATCTATCTGAAACTCTAACCCTAATTTGAAACCGTATTTTGAAACCCTAACCCCTTATGATGGCCGATTATTATTATTTTTTTTTCCCCCCATAATTGCACACATTTATCTGAACACAAGTGATTGACCTCATTAATGGTTCTGCAGCTACTGATTAACGTACAAATCTCACAATCCATAAGCACTGAATGAAAAGTCATCAGGTGGTGGTAGTCAGACCTCACGCGGAGCATGCATGAATACACACGCACGCACACAAGGTGAAGACTCGCAGTGAAAAAAAAAGACATTTGTTTGGTTTCCTTGACTCTCGTGGTTTCCTCTGTTTTTCTGAACGCGCTCCGTTTCTCGCCCGCACTTGCACTTTAGGCGCCCTTTCGGCCTCCTTCCCTCACTCTGTGCAGGATTTGTGCAGTCTTGAAAGCACATGTACAAGACAAACTCTTGCGAAATGTTAATCATGAGCTGAATGAGGGAGTGCAACACAGCAGAGGGGATGCGATGTGTACGCTGAAAAAAACAATAAAAGAGAGAGTGGGAAAAGTTGAAAGAAGAGGAGGCAACAGATGAGGAACAAATGTGGACGACTTTGTAATGCTCTGAGATGATTTAAAGATGCATGCCTGGCTTTCAATCACTTGGAGGACTGCAGATGTGTGCTGGTTGCTGATGGTTTATTTCGGGTTTCAATTTTAGCCCGAACTTGTGACGAAAGCTGCAGTACAGCAAGTATGTGGTTTGACTCGCAACTCCTCCGGCAGAAGTGACTGTTGTTTCCAACTCTGAATCTTTTGCTTCTTTTATTTATCATTCTGACACACTCACTCTTGGATAGAAACGATAGCTGCAATACCATTGTGTTGACATGCTGTGCACAGCACCACTTTACAGTGTGGCACATTTTATTTGCTTTAGACCAATTCCGGTGAATTTATAAAACTGCTTTGCTGGACAATTTCCACCCTGACTCCATTGAAAGAATGATGTTTTACCTCTCGGTAATGCTATGCAACATATTTGGAATTATTTGCCTGATTAGCCAAGGTTTTTAAACAATGAAAAAAAGTGATACTGGTACTTTACTTCTTACAGTTCATTTGTGGTTCTACTTTGTCCCCTAACCAAAAATCTAGATGCAATTTTGACTATGAGTAAGTTGTGTGAATATCTCATCTCATTTCTCCCCCTTTCCATCCAACCTAACGCATGTACAAGGTATCTTGCGCCTGAGTTAGATACATTCTTAATAGGGCAAATAAAGTGAATCGACCTGTAATACTCGTACCCGAGATACGGATCCGGTTCTCACGGGAGAAGGACATGCAAACATCTGGGGAAACAACACCAACTGCATGTTTGGCCTTCAACCCTGTGAGTGAAAAACTCAAATAAAACTCGGAAGCCGGCAAAATATTCAGTATCAAAATATGAGAGTGAGCAAAGCAGACCTGAATTACTTGACTTGGTATTCAATATTCAAATAGAAACCTCTGGCTTTGTGATGGATATGGTCCAGGTTTTGGGTGGGGTGTGGGTCATGATTGATTTTGGCTCACGAGATCTTTGGATCTCCCATCATGACTTGTCCATGAAAGTAGCAGAGCATTATAATGTCAAGGGGCCTTGAAAGCTAGGGTTAGGGTTATGGGTTTGGGTTCGGGCTAGGGGTTCGGGTTAGGGCTAGGGCTAGGGGTTAGGGTTAAGGGTTATGGTTATGGTTTAGGGTTAGAGTTAGGGGGTTAGGGTTGGGGTTAGGATTTAGGGGTTCAGGTTGAGGTTCGGGTTAGGGTTTAGGGTTAGGGGGTTAGGGTGAGGGGGTTAGGGTTGAGGTTTAGGGTTAGGGTTAGGGAGTTAGGGTTTAGGGTTGGGGTTCAGGGTTAGGGTTGTGGTTTAGGGTTGGGGTTAGGGTTGGGGTTCAGGGTTGGGGTTTAGGGTTGGGGTTAGGGTTAGGGTTGGGGT
>NW_017805820.1:2518259-2519233 GCF_001891065.2 Hippocampus comes
CAGAGCCACCCACGCAGTGACTTGCGGATTGTTATCCACACTTTCCTGAAAGATCCCATTCATTTGAAGTCATGGTGGAGAAAAGGGGGTTTGCCCTGGCACCGGCAGACTAAACAGATCCTGTGAAAGCAGGAAAGTATGCTATGAATAAAATCAGACAAGGGCGTCTGTATACACTGTCAGTTTGACTTACAGTCGAACCGTTTCCTCAACATGGACGGGTCGGTGACTAATTTTAATTTTTTTTTTAAACGGATAGCCTCTTGAGATGTGTCACCTTGTTGTCAGGGTGGTGCCAAACATGTCATAACTTTTTGTTGTCGCATGAAAGTATAAATATATACACACACACACACACACACACACACACAGAGTATGTCCTCTTAATATGCTCACATCATCTACAGCGATGTGTCAAATGTAATAGCATTTTGAGAAAGAATTATGCCCCGGTTCGACTATAAACACAGACGGGAATGAAAACTATTTGAGCATTTGGCTCGTCAAAAGCTCCTCCTATGTGTATTTTTATAAAGCCATAAAGAGTAGTGTAGCGAAAGGGCACAAGTGAGCCATTCTGGGCTGCTTCCAGACTGGCTGAGTTCCCATCAAGAACCGTGTGACGAACTTCACAACTTATCCATCTCAATCTCCTCAGTCTGCCACAGTCCTGGTATGCTGTGTTATTTTTCACGTTTCTTCCGTGGAGACTGCTCCAGCCATTGTGGCGTAAAATACCTTTTCTCTTTGCATTCCAGCGCAGACAGCCTTCAATGTGTCCGCGCTGTTACCAAAGAAGACAGGGAGTTATTGAACCTCAAGTTAACTGACTCCTTATGTTCCGTAACCTATTTTTGCTTTCGACATTACAAACGGCTTATGATGACTTGCAGCAGTTTTATTGTCAAGCCTCCCAAGCTGTCTACGCGAGGAATATGTGGTTTTAAAAAAAAAAAAAAAAAAAAAAACAAAGT